>NC_090747.1:93908035-93923035 GCF_036898095.1 Palaemon carinicauda | reverse complement strand
TGGCTTTCATAACGTTTGTAACAAGTAAAAAATTAAGGATGGCTTTCATAACGTTTGTAACAAGTAAAAAATTAAGGATGGCTTTCATAACGTTTGTAACAAGTAAAAAATTAAGGATGGCTTTCATAACGTTTGTAACAAAAAAAAAAGTTGAGGATGGCTTTCATAACGTTTGTAACAAGTAAAAAATTAAGGATGGCTTTCATAACGTTTGTAACAAGTAAAAAATTAAGGATGGCTTTCATAACGTTTGTAACAAGTAAAAAATTAAGGATGGCTTTCATAACGTTTGTAACAAGTAAAAAATTAAGGATGGCTTTCATAACGTTTGTAACAAAAAAAAAAGTTGAGGATGGCTTTCATAACGTTGGTAACAAGAAAAAAGTTGAGGATGGCTTTCATAACGTTTGTAACAAGTAAAAAATTAAGGATGGCTTTCATAACGTTTGTAACAAGTAAAAAATTAAGGATGGCTTTCATAACGTTTGTAACAAAAAAAAAAGTTGAGGATGGCTTTCATAACGTTTGTAACATGAAAAAAGTTAAGGATGACTTTCATAACGTTTGTGACATGAAAGGATGACTTTCATAACGTTTGTAACAAGTAAAAAATTAAGGATGGCTTTCATAACGTTTGTAACAAGTAAAAAATTAAGGATGGCTTTCATAACGTTTGTAACAAGTAAAAAATTAAGGATGGCTTTCATAACGTTTGTAACAAGTAAAAAATTAAGGATGGCTTTCATAACGTTTGTAACAAAAAAAAAAGTTGAGGATGGCTTTCATAACGTTTGTAACATGAAAAAAGTTAAGGATGACTTTCATAACGTTTGTGACATGAAAGGATGACTTTCATAACGTTTGTAACATGATAAAAATTAAGGATGGCTTTCATAACGTTTGTAACAAGAAAAAAAGTTGAGGATGGCTTTCATAACGTTTGTAACATGATAAAAGTTAAGGATGACTTTGATAACGTTTGTAACAAGAAAAAAGTTGAGGATGACTTTCATACCGTTTGTAATAAGAAACTAAGTTCAGGATGGCTTTCATAACGTTTGTGACAAGAAAATAAGTTCACGATGACTTCCATAACGTTTTTAACAGGAAAAGAAAAGTTGAGAGGATATAATGGCTTTAGTTTAGAATATGATAAAAATTCATGAAACCAAGATATACCTTGATAAGATTAGCATGAAATGTTTAAGGTCGATCAACTATGGCATCTACCTCTGTAGATGGAGAACGCTGGCCAGAAACATCGACCCCACATAGAAGTGGGAAAAGATGCAGACAGAGAAGAAGAAGAAGAAGAAGAAGAAGAAGAAGAAGAAGAAGAAACTATGGCATATCGAAGTACATTCTAAAGGAAGAAGAACAATGGGTGAAAGATTGTTGGAAAGGTTCTGAAGTTTTGCTGAAACAATATACAAATAAAATTGATCTTCCGAATTAGGTAATTGAATCGTTGGAACTTCATATGTTTTAAACTTGCAGCGAATATTTTAATGATGAACAGACTGATAAAATATCTTTATATGGTTTATGTATGAAAGATCTATTTTAATTAATTACTGTTCAATTAGTCATTACTTCTTGCGTAGTTCTCTTTTTTCATTATTTCCTTTCCTAACTGGGCTATTTTTCCCAGTTGGAGCCCTTAGGCTTATAGCATCCTGCTTTTCCAACTAGGGTTGAAGCTTTGCTGGCAATAATAATAATAATAATAATAATAATAATAATAATAATAATAATAATAATAAGGTAGGAGCTGAAACGAAGAAAAATCAGATTTGCTAAAATACAGATTGAGGGACCTTGAGTTAGACAGTTAGTCTGATAGAAATCAAAGTAAACCGAACCACTCATTGATTATAAGTTACTAGGCGTTACAATTCCCAGGGTCACTGACGCCGAAGTATACAGAGGCAGATAAGAGAAATGGGAACACCTACATTGCTAAAAGAAAAAGGAAAAAAGAAAAAAAAAACATCCGGGTGTTGGATAGCTGAGAAAGAACGTCTTCAAAATTCATGGAGGTAAGAAGAATGCGTCCAAGATACTAATAATGTACGTGGATCGAATGACGGCCTGATGATGATTGAAGTTATGTAGGAGCTTCCGGTTTGGCAGCGAAGTTAGGAAACATTGTGCAACCAGTTTTAATTTAATCGATTTCAGGAGACAGTATTTTCCTAGTACATAAACATGCATAAATATACTTGCCATAAACCCCATTTGGAGAGAGAGAGAGAGAGAGAGGAGAGAGAGAGAGAGAGAGAGAGAGAGAGGATTTCGTCATGTGATCAAGCACTGGGGCTTGGGAGGCCATTCAGCACATAGGTTGAATTGGTGGAACTTCAAAACTTCAAACTCGCAGTGAATGTTATTTTATTCAACAGGCTAGCATAAGTCTCTATTTTTTTAATTTATATATGGAAGATTCATTTTATTGTTGCCACTGTTCTTAAATCATTTTATTTCAGTTGTTCATTACTTGTAAATTATTCATTTCTTAATTACTTTCCTCACAGGGCTAATTTCCTGCTTTTTCTACTAGGGACGTAAATTAGCTGTAATTATTATTATCATTATTATTACTATTATTATTATTAATATTATTATTATTATTATTATTATTATTATTATTAATAATAATAATAATAATAATAATAATAATAATAATAATAATAATAATAATAATAATAATAATAATAATAATAGGTGCAGTTGAAAGATAAGAGGTTAGATATAAAAGTGATAAAAAGGAAATGGGAACGAAGATGAACTCAAATTCTAAAAATTGCATAGCAGAGAGAGAGAGAGAGAGAGAAGAGAGAGAGAGGAGAGAGAGGAGAGAGAGAGAGAGAGAGAGAGAGAGAGAGAGCCCTGTCATATTCGTGAAATATAAAGTCTATCCCCTTATCCAAAATTACAAAGACATTCCCTCGAAAAAAGACAGATTCACGAAAGTAAATAAACCGCAGCTGTCCATGAAGTTAAGAGGACCCTCCCGAAGGCCAAAGCCTTTTAGAATATCCTTGAGAGCCAAGGCTGAGGTAAATTTATCGACTCGAAGGATTCTAGGATCTTACAGTTCTCATAATTTACTGGAGACTGGTTCCGGTTGGGTCCTAACACAATAACAACAACAACAATAACAATAATATCTCTCTCTCTCTCTCTCTCTCTCTCTCTCTCTCTCTCTGCAAAACCACAATGATCTATATGAATGAATTGCAGATTAGTAAAATAAGCATTTTTAAGCTATTTAGTCAATTTTTTCTAGCGTGGCAGATTTGCACCGACTCGCAGCGGTGCCCTTTTAGCTCGGAAAAGTTTCCTGATCGCTGATTGGTTGGACGAGATAATTCTAACCAATCTGCGATCAGGAAACTTTTCCGAGCTAAAAGGGCACCGCTGCGAGTCGGTGCAAATGCGCCTCATTAAAAGAAATTTACTATAGTTAGTCAATTGCTTCGAAAAATATAGTGATAATTCTACGATGGATTTAGACCTTATTGAAAAATTTCTCATAAATATCAATAAATTTTTCTAATGAAACTCATTTAAGCACACTAACAGAACGGTATGACGGACTGTAATAAACTTATACCTCAATATATACTGATTATTTAAAATTGCATTTTATATATTCAATTATAACAATAATCACGTTGTAAAAACACGAAGTTTTATCTAACTGGGTTGGCTCAATATATATATATATATATATATATATATATATATATATATATATATATATATATATATATATAATCTAGTCACTGACACATTTATCATTTAATGCAGAGATAATGACGATGTCGCTGTGCAGAAAACTTTCATTACCATTAACTGCTGCCTACAAGGAAAGCTCATTGCAACACGTCGAATCCCCTGAAAATAGCTTCACCATTCAAGTCTATACAGCACGTATTTCTCGCTTCCTAAACATTAAATTTCTACTGTTCCAGTGCTGTTTCAACAATATCTATCAAGCGTTGTCCATGTCTCTTCTTACTTTCTCTAATAATAATAATAATAATAATAATAATAATAAGTTGAAGGAGCTATCGGAGTAAATGGAGATTGACAACATTTTTACTGTTCTTAAAATATTCTATTTTTCCTTGTTTCCTTTCCTCACAGGATTAATTTCCCTGTTGGAGCCCCTGGGCTTATGCCATATCCTGCTTTTCCAACTAGGGTTGTAGCTCAGCAAGTAATAATAATAATAATAATAATACATACATACATATACATATACCAAGGCATTTCCCCCAGTTTTGGGGGGTAGCCGACATCAAACAAATGAAACAAAAGTGCGGGAGCAGTCACTCTCCCCCCAGCTCCATCTCTCTGATGATGTCTCACAGGATTGTAAATACAGGAGAGGGGGTTCCCAGCCCCCTCGTCCCGTCCCTTTTAGTCGCCTCTTACGACACGCAGGGATAACGTTGACGCTATTCTAATTGTTTTTTATGCCCCGCGGCCACAGGGGCATAATAATAATAACAATAATAATAATAATAATAATAATAATAATAATAATATGGATCGCGCTTTCCTTTATTCATGTGTTGACTGAATAAATCTGCCGTATAATAATAAAAATAATAACCAGAATTTCGATCTTGATCCAGATCAACTCCTAAATCTAATGGGTTCTTTCCGACTATAATACCTATCCGTTGTTAAAATTTAGGAAAAAATCCTGAAAGTAAGTTTGACGTAATCCTGCTAACAGACAAACAAACAGGTAAATGAATAAATAAATAAACGCAGATATATAACCTTCTTGGCGAGGGTAATAATAATAATAATAATAGTAGTAGTAGTAGTAGTAGTAGTAGTAGTAGTAAAAATAATAATAATAATAATAATAATTATTATTATTATAATAATTGTAAAAACAATAATAATAATAATAATAATAATAATAATAATAATAATAATAATAATAATAATAACTACACCAACAACACCGGAGAACCCCCATGCAACGCAAAGTTCGCAATTAATTCTACAGCAAACTCGCCCCACCTAACCTTCATCATCTTACGCCAACACACGCATAAACGCACACGGCACACGGCACACGTTACACGAGCATACACCCTCGGCCACTCCTCTGAATCGACCTCCCGGCAAACTCATTCAGAGAAAACTGCAGCTACGCCTCCCACACTTCCCAGTTGCCAGTTAATGAATTTAATTATCCTTTTTTAAGTCCTATTGTCATTTAATGTGGTATAAAAACTGAGATAAATCGTAAGTTAACCTCCGATATTTCTGTAAATAAAATGTCGTTTAATAGAATGAGTGATTATATATATATTTTTTTTCGTTATCTTCATTTGCTGTTTATATATAGCGACCATTCCAGGAATTTTCGAATAAATGTTAGATGTTTTCCGTAAGGTATTCATCCTATTGTTGTTCGGTGCGGGGGGAGAGAGAGAGAGAAGAGAGAGAGAGAGAGAGAGAGAGAGAGAGAGAGAGGAAGCACGTTTAATTTACTCTCGTTTCCCTGTAGTTACTTGATCTATTGCGTGTGAAACAAATGAAACTTGAATTTCACATCAATTTCTTTATTAATTAGAAGTAAATATTCCACATAAACTTCTATAATCAACATTTTAAAGGAAACGATATGCGTTCTTTAAATAGCTTTTCGGTCTTAGATGTGATAATGAGCATATAATGCAATTTCCTTATTTTGTTTCCTATGTATTAAGTATGTGAAAAAAAGTGCTCCAATGACCCTATATATATATATATATATATATATATATATATATATATATATATATATGTATATATATATATATATATATATATATAATATATATATATATATATATATCGAATTAAAAGATAGAGACGACTGGTGAAATCTAACCGAGGCCCTTTGCGTCAATAGGCGTAGGAGATGATGATGCTGATATACGCAATAATTATGAAAAAATACACACACGTATAAATATCCATTGAGTCTGGCAATACACTCAAGACTTAAAATTCAAATATGAAGAGACACAAGAAAATATGCTTCATGGTTTAGTAGCTTCAGATGACAGAGAGAGAGAGAGAGAGAGAGAGAGAGAGAGAGAGAGAGAGAGACGCTGGAACTCAAACATGACGACACACCCAAGCCACAGATCTTCCAGAAGTCCAGACCCAACCCAGACTCTAGCTAGCTAGAGCTTGTAATACTCAACAAGTTAGTTCACCGAGACGCAAGATCATTTTGAAATTAGGAGGAAGATGAGGAGGACGTTAATAAGGGAATCTTCGAAGAGAGAGAGAGAGAGAGAGAGGAGAGAGAGAGAGAGAGAGAGAGAGAGAGGGAGAGAGAGAGAGTCGAACCTTCATATAACGTTGATCAATGGAATTGCTTAAACGAAATTCTTAACAAAATAGAATATATTAATTTAAAATGTTCCAAATATATTACAGTTCATTTCTATGACATTCCCTAAAAGATTAATGTTTTACTAAACGAAGTCTCCCTCCCTAATGGACAAAATTTCATCTATATGAGCACGACAACTAATCTTGAAGATTCTAAAAAATCTAAAGAATCACGAAAAATGAGTGGAGAGAGAGAGAGAGAGAGAGAGAGAGAGAGAGAGAGAGAGAGAGAGAGAGAGAGAGAGAAATGGCTAAAGCAGTTAGGATATGTTTCTTTACTGATAGTAAACCCGATGACAAATCCATTATACTTCACGAGATTTTGAGATTTCGTAAAACTATTGATAATGTGAATATTCATCAATATTGGAAACATGTTAACTCATGTGTAACACGATTCTAATCTAGGTATACGGGTAAAAAATATACAACCAATGGCACAATAATGAGCGAATTCATTCATATTTCATGCCCGGACCTGAATAAATTGATTTTTCAGCGAAAGGGAGTCGAGACATGAAGTGATATAGGTATCATTTTAGGACTTCATGATCCTACAATGCGTCTTATAAATGGATAAAGTTATTCAAAATGATATCTGGTGAACAAATCAGAATTCCTCTTTATTACCATTAAAACAATTATCAATAGTCTATTACGATGTATGTGGTTGGATGGAACAGGAAGTTTTATGTTTATCTCTGTCTGAAATGCAATATTACGAAGCTAGTTTTATGATTTACAAAATATTATGATTTAGTGTTACCTTGGCGGGGGTAAGGTCGATTGGGAGGAAAACACAGGGCTGAGACTTAGTCATAGTGTTAAGGGTAAGCTAATGATATTGCAGTCTAAGTAGGTAAGGATACGGCTAAGAGGTTAGGTTAGTTGAGAAACATTGGGTTAAGTGGTTTTCTTGTGTTTTTTTAATGTGGGTTTTTCAATCATAACTTTTAAAATGTTACACCCAGTCTGTTCCAGCAAATATTAGCTTTCTACAAAGGCTTAGTCTATTGAACATTACAATAATCTCCTTTTACAAGAATAAAAGCAAACTAAAGGAATACTGAAAACAAATCGTGGTAATTTAACAGTGGCATTTAAGAGTTTTTTCCAATTTAGAAAACTACACGGTTGCTAATATTCACCATAGAATTTATCAAACTTCAGAGTAAAAGTTCAAAGAATGAGGAAAATATTGACAATATGCACCATAGAATTTATCAAACTTCAGAGTAAAAGTTCAAAGAATGAGGAAAATATTGACAATATTCACCATAGAATTTATCAAACTTCAGAGTAAAAGTTCAAAGAATGAGGAAAATATTGACAATATGCACCATAGAATTTATCAAACTTCAGAGTAAAAGTTCAAAGAATGAGGAAAATATTGACAATATGCACCATAGAATTTATCAAACTTCAGAGTAAAAGTTAAAAGACTGATGAAAATAACAATACTAATAATAACACCTAGATCATAACTCCCCCAAAAATATTGTAGAACAATAAAAAAAATTACGGGAGACGACTGACTGAAAGTTGATCATACACTTTAATAATGGATGTGAGAAATGAAATCCGCCCTTATGATATGGGAAAGCGGATAAAAAAAAGAGTAATGATCCGCTAGGTAAACGAGCAATCAGAAGAAAGCAATTAGAAGCAAAGAAGAAAATCATGATGAAACAAGAGAATAGCAATAAAAGTCACTTACCTTCAATTGCTGTCTATCTTTAAATCACATTTTTTTCGCTACAATTAATTGATTGTCTTCCAAGAAGAATAAGAAGACAATAAGTCACCTCTCCTCTCTTCCCTTCACTTCGGGGTAGGAGAGAAAAGATTTCCATTTTATGAAAGTACGATCCCGAAGTCTCATTAAAATAACACTTCTGGTTTAGACATGTTACCCAACTTTCAGAAATAATAAAAACCGATTGCCATTCATCTCCTTGCCTCAGAATATTAAGCATAGTTTCACTTAAAAACACATTAGCAACCAGTGGAAATTTCTTCGTAATGTGTTCTTGTTTGATGTTTCATCTATACAAATCTACGGAATGAGGTAATTAGGGGTACCACAGCAGTTAAAAAACTATCAGATAAGATCCAAGAAAGTAGACTGAGGTGGTATGGTCATGTCACGAGAAGAGATGAACAGTATATTGGGAGGAGAGTGATGGAAATGGAGGTGCAGGGAGCGAGAAGGAGAGGGAGACCAAAGCGAAGGTAGGTGGACTGTATCAAGGATGACCTTCGATCAAAGGGATTAACAGGTGATGAGGTGTGGGAGTTATTCTATTGGCCTTGGGACAGAGATAGATGGAGAAAGCTGACCAGAAACATCGACCCCACATAGAAGTGGGAAAAGATGTAGACAAAGAAGAACAAGATCATCTATAAAAATCTACATTCATCAAGTAATAATCATAAAAACTTGACTTTAAAAACACAAAACACACGAGTTTTTAAAATATAATGTCTTCGCCCCCTTTGATTTCTTTACAGTTTTTAAGCTTAATTTCGCTTAAAAGCACAAGAGTAACCAGTAGAAAAATATCTTTTTTATAACGTTTACTTGAAATTTAGGACATTATTCAATCATCTATGTTTTATCGATAAACATCTATATTCAAGTAACAATCATGGAAACTTGACTTTAGAACACAAAAACACAAACGAAAGTTTTTCTATATAATGTTTTTTTTTTTATATCTTATATAACGTCCTTGCATCATTCAATTTCTTTTAAATTCTTTTGTAGTTTATTGTTTCTTTTGGTGGCCAAATATCCTCAATTATCCAAACCAAAATGACAGAACTGGTACTGAACGAAGGAGCAATAACCAAAACGGAATCCAGTCCACGGTAAAATTGGGTAATAATATCCATCTACCCGACTTATCTGGACCGAACCAGTAAATGTAACGAATATATTACATAAGTAGTCCACGATAAGAAGCCTGGCAATAAATACATGAATAATCACCTGATTTTCTCTTACCACATCATCACATGAATACCAGCAATTACTTGGTAAATTAAGTTTAGCATTCAGAGAAAAACGATGGAAACTGGAATGGTAATAAAAAAAAAAAAAAATTACTTGGTAAATTAAGTTTAGCATTAGAAAAGCAATGGAAACTGGAATGGAAGAAAAAAAATTACTTGGTAAATTAAGTTTAGCATTAGAAAAGCAATGGAAACTGGAATGGAAGAAAAAAAATTACTTGGTAAATTAAGTTTAGCATTAGAAAAGCAATGGAAACTGGAATGGAAGAAAAAAAATTACTTGGTAAATTAAGTTTAGCATTAGAAAAGCAATGGAAACTGGAATGGAAGAAAAAAAATTACTTGGTAAATTAAGTTTAGCATTAGAAAAGCAATGGAAACTGGAATGGAAGAAAAAAAATTACTTGGTAAATTAAGTTTAGCATTAGAAAAGCAATGGAAACTGGAATGGAAGAAAAAAAATTACTTGGTAAATTAAGTTTAGCATTAGAAAAGCAATGGAAACTGGAATGGAAGAAAAAAAATTACTTGGTAAATTAAGTTTAGCATTAGAAAAGCAATGGAAACTGGAATGGAAGAAAAAAAATTACTTGGTAAATTAAGTTTAGCATTAGAAAAGCAATGGAAACTGGAATGGAAGAAAAAAAATTACTTGGTAAATTAAGTTTAGCATTCAGAGAAAAACAATGGAAACTGGAATGGTAAAAAAAAAAAAAAAAAAAAAAAAAAAAAAAAAAAAAGTGAAATTGCAAGGATGGCAGCATTTATGCAGTTCGCATTCAAGCCGAAGAATAACGGAAAGTTGTCCAGTTTGTTATGAAACGCTTGTAAGAACAATGAGAAGGTGGTTATATAGGCCATGACTCCATCACGAAAGCGTGAGATAAAAAGAAGTCGTTCTCATCAGCATTATCAATAATAATAATAATAATAATAATAATAATAATAATAATAATAATAATAATAATAATCATCTCCTCTACATAATAAAGAGCAAGTGTCTGGCTACACACACACACAATTTCCCACAATTTGCCCAAACTGTCATGTGGCAGTAAAGGGGGGAAGGGGTGGGAAGGGTTGAATCTATATGCGAACATATCTATTATAATTATTTAGCCGTCATTTTTTGACAGGTCGCATTCACTAATAATAATAATGATAATAATAATAATGATGATGATGATGATGATGATGATGATAAGCAAACGTACAAAAATGCGAATTTCAAACCAAAATTACAAAATCTAAATCGAACAAATAAATAAAAAAATTTACTAACTTGCCAAATGTTTTCAGCCAAATTCCATCTTCTCCGACCAAAACTCAATGAAGCTTGAAGTCCCACTTTGTTCTCTGCAATAACATTCGACTTTTCTAATCGAAACCTCAATTTGTCCATCTCTAATAAAGGGGCTTTTTTCGGCAAGGGCCAGATATCAGTCAGTCACGATCTTTATTCAGCAAACTGCCTGACTATGCAATTTGGCAGATGGGCCATGTTAATTCGAAAAGAATAAAACTACAGTTACGATTAGCTTCGAGTCGTTGATAATATAATTAGCTGGCTTAGTGGTTACTGACCGACAAAAGTGAAAGTTTGTACTACACTCCTAGAAGATTTTGATTTCCAAATAAGTCAAATTCATATTCAAATTCAAAACATTTATTGACATCAAGTACACATCAAAAGGAGCATATCAGCATGCTGCCAAGCTCACTCAACAGTATCTTGCAAAATCTATGAGGCAACTACTTTATTTACAAATGTTATAAAAAGAATAATTAACAAATAATATGGTAAAAAGAATAATTACCAAATATTCTGACATTGTAAATAACTAATAACGTATATCAAACTTTGAAAAATTATCCAAGATTCCCTTAACCACATTATCATTTATCATATAACAAACCATCTGAGAGAGAGAGAGAGAGAGAGAGAGAGAGAGAGAGAGAGAGAGAGAGAGAGAGAGAGAGAGAGAGAGGAGAGAGAGAGAGAGAGAGAGAGAATGTCCTCTTCTCGTAATAAGGATGAGTCCTACCACAGATGTCCTAGCAGATCCTGGATTAATGTTCTATAAGAAAACCCAAGAGGTTCTCAACACAATAATGACGATGATGGCAATTGATGTAATTGCACAATGGGATATTTTATAATATAATAAAGGCGTGACTAAAGCTTTTTCTATGGTCAGGAACTGAAGATAAGTACATTTTCCCAACGGAGAGAGAGAGAGAGAGAGAGAGAGAGAGAGAGAGAGAGAGAGAGAGAGAGAGAGAGAGAGTTCACTACTATTTTCTGACTGATAGCAACTGTGGGTGAAAGAAGAATGAGGGCTGTTAGTTACCTAACCATGGTAAGGAATAGTTTGTAAAATTAAGTATTAGTAATGTAGTGTTTTCCAGCCACAATTTTATTCATATGAAGTTAATTTTTCTTATTATGGTCTTAAAGTTAGTATACAGAATAATAATCTCTCATTTTTCTTTTACTTTTTGTTTTCAGATATTCTTGGCTACGGACGTAGTATTTTCTAATGCTGAAGTTGATCCTTGTGGATTTTGCAAAATGGGAGAGTTGGAGAGACCTGGGAGGCTTTATAGTGAGGCTGGAATATGGCAAAGCTGACTCTTAAACACAATCCTATAGTATGTTTAAGTAAAAAAAAAAAAAAAAAAAAAAAAAAAAAAAAAAAAAAAAGGGGGGGGGAGGGGCAGAAAGTTCCAAAACTTTAACCGCTTGAAACTTGAAATCTGGATTTCTACAAAATTTGTGTTAGAATACTGTCATGATTATGAGTGATTAATATTGTTTCTTTATGAAGTAGCTATTGGTTTACAAATGTTACATTTAACTGAATTCAATATTACGTTTCAATAAAGGTAAAATCATACTTAAGGGGGTAATCAGGGGTGTTCAACATACCCTCTGTTCACATGATTTTCTTAATATCAGTATTTGCCATTTGCTGGGAGGTACTCTTACAACCAATACTCTGGAACCTTTGGTGATGCTATAGAGTCCTTTTATCATTCTTTTTCAAGAATGTCTTTATCAGATAATAAAGTTTCCTTCCTTGTTTATTATTCATTAAGTTATTCACTGAATTACGCCTTTATTGCTTTATTCATCTTTATTGAATATGTCACATAGGTATGCATATTTGCTCATATGTCATCTTCGGCTTTATAACAACAATAATAATAATAATAATAATAATAATAATAATAATAATAATAATAATAATAAAATGGAGTTTAAAATAGGTAGTGTCTTTTTTGTCCCCAAAGCCAATGTTGAACAGAAGAGGTGAGAGGCAGTATACATAAATTAAATCATTACTGTACTATACTAACTTTAAGACCATATCAAGAAAAATGTACATTTGTATGAATAAAATTGTAGTTAAACCACGCTTTACAGTACCCTTACTAATACTTGACTTCCTTAACTATTCCTAACATCGTTAGTTAGTTAACTGTCTCATTTTTTTCTATCAGCTAAATTAACAAATTTATAGACACGATTAATTGACGTAGGATTCATCCAGGATTTTGAAGAGATTCCGCACATATATTCTCTCTATACGCATCTAAAAGTAAGAAGAATTACAATAAGTATAAAAATGCGTCGATAAACACACACACACACACACACACACACATATATATATATATATTCAAATAAGCCATATATATTTTTTTGATATATTAATGTCTGGATTCTCTTAACAACCTCGGGATCACAGACCCAGGCGAAATCTCACAAAGACAAGAGCTTGGCTCCGGCCGGGAATCGAACCCTGGTCGGCAAGCTTATATAGACAGTGACTTAACTCACTTGGCCAAGTGGGTTAAGTCACTGTCTATATAAGCTTGCCGACCAGGGTTCGATTCCCGGCCGGAGCCAAGCTCTTGTCTTTGTGAGATTTCGCCTGGGTCTGTGATCCCGAGGTTGTTAAGAGAATCCAGACATTAATATATCAAAAATATATATGGCTTATTTGAATATGAAAAACACGTAAAAATGTGCAAAATTTATCATATATATATATGTGTATATATATATGTATATATATATATATATATGTGTGTGTATATGTGTATATATATATATATATATATATATATATATATATATATATATATATATATATATATATATATATATATATATGCAGAGAGAGAGAGAGAGAGAGAGAGAAAGAGAGAGGAGAGAGAGAGAGAGGAGAGAGAGAGAGAGAGAGAGAGAGAATCATGTTGTAATCCAACAGACATCCTAATTATCAGGGCCGTCGATAAAACTGGGAAGAACTTCAACACTATCAGAATAAGAAACCGCTCGAGAGAAACTAGGTCACGGTAGACATCGAAATAGGTCACGAGAGAGAGAGAGAGAGAGAGAGAGAGAGAGAGGAGAGAGAGAGAGAGAGAGAGAGAGGAGAGAGAGAGAGAGAAGGATGACATTTATGAACAATATAATTAGCCTCCATATTTTTTTCCTTTTAGGAGTTCCGAATCGCATAATAGATAACCTCTGACCAATAGGACATCACGACGATGCCTCGAGCTGACCTATGATATTAAACGGAGACGTGAGGTCATCACAGCAATATTTTCCTTCCAACTTTTTTTTTTCGCCGATGCAGCTCGGATGACAAAGGGACGACGTTGCACATGTGCAGACAAACATATAATACTGTGAGCTCAGGAGTAAACATGCGCTCTTGTTTAGCAAAGCAAGATACAAACAAACAATAAACGGCCTTTCTGGGTCGTGTCTCACTGCCCACGCAACAGCTAGGTCGTGTTTTTTTTTCTTTTTTTTCTTTTTCGTGTTTTTTTTTTATGCTCATCTCGTGACACAAACCTACTAATCCTTTTGCACCCACATAATGTCAAAGATGTTTAGCTGAACGAGGGAGATAATATATAGAAAATCTTGACGCTTTTTTTTTTCAACTCAGACACGACTGCAAGCGCAAACAAACAAACACACAAAACACACACACACACACACACACACACACACACATATATACATATATATATATATATATATATATATATATATATATATATATATATATATATATATATATTCTATCTAATTTCTCTTCCTCTTGTTATGTTAAAGTTTATATAGTTTATATAGGAGATATTTATTTTAATGATGTTACTCTTCTTGAAGTATTTTATTTTTCACATTTTCCTTTCCTCACTGGGCTATTTTCACCGTTGGAGCTCGTAGGCTTATAGCATCCTGCTTTTCCAACTAGGGTTGTAGCTTAACAAGTAATAATAATAATAATAATAATAATTTATATATATATATATTATATATATATATATTATATAATCATATATATATATATATACATATAAAATTCCTATATGGATAGTAACATATTAAACAATAAAAATTCCCCAATCTATCCACCTGTCTCTAAAGTTGATAAATAAATTAAAAATCCAGATGACTAAATTGAAAAATTGATCAACTGAATCATAAAACCATTACAAAAACACCAAAAAAATTGAAATCTTTACTCTCTCTCTCTCTCT
>NC_090747.1:93893035-93903035 GCF_036898095.1 Palaemon carinicauda | reverse complement strand
TCTTACCACTGTGATTGGTGGATATCGACGTCATCGTTTTATTTTGGAATGCGACTGGCCGATTCAAGAAGTGATGTCATAAACTATAAGGGATGAAATAGGAAACAACCGCAGAATTACAGGCTTTTTTTTTTAACTGGTTAGTTTCGAATTATTATGAAGTGCGTAGGAATTTTTCCTTATATCTGCGCCATTAACCCATGTTAGAGTTATAACAATATAAGTAACGATATATACAAATTAAGCTTATACAGATAGTAAGTAATTGATAAGTTGAAGAACTATAAGGAATATAAAATGGATTGGTGAATTATGAAAAATGCAGAAAAAAACAGGCACATAGAATCCCCGATCTGCTAAATATATATAAAAAGTATATCATTTAAATGTTTAACATATTGAGTATATAGTAAAAATAATCTATATATATATATATATATATATATATATATATATATATATATATATATATATATATATATATATATATATATATATATACATTATCAAGAAATTAATATTACCGATCTACCTACATTCCGTTGGCACCAAACGATTGCCAAAACGGGGAGGGAGAGAGAGAGAGAGAGAGAGAGAGAGAGAGAGAGAGAGAGAGAGAGAGATCCTCAATTACAGTACATTCAAGTCATGCCATGAGAATCATTATCAAAAGTCGAGAGACGTCTGACCGCTCTCCTTAGAATTCTAAAAACATTTTTAGTGTTAACTGCAAGTCATACATCTCTCTCTCTCTCTCTCTCTCTCTCTCTCTCTCTCTCTCTCTCTCTCTCTCTCAAAGGTTTAAAGGCCACTCATGAATGGCAGAGGCAAGGGACAGTGACATTCCCCTATCGAGTAGGACAATGCCCTAGAGATTAAACATATATCATATAATCAGCGCCCAAGCCCTCTCTCCACCCAAGCTAGGACAAGGGAGGACCAGGCAATGGCTGTTGATGACTCAACAGATAGACCTATAGGCTCCCCCAAAACCCCAAACCATAGCTCACAAGGATGGTAAGGTTGCAGACACTAATGGAAATAACGACACTGAGAGGGACTCGAACCCCAGACTGGCAAAGACCAGGCAGAGACGTTACCAATCAGGCCGCAACAACTCTCTCTCTCTCTCTCTCTCTCTCTCTCTCTCTCTCTCTCTCTCTCTCTCTCTCTCTCTCTCTCTCATAATATAAGGATAATGGTTTCTTCGTAAATATACCCGGACGAAAGCCATTAGTTATTGGTTGAAAACAGCTGTTGGCCAGAATTGAATAAACACAAAATGCATCACTGAAGACCAAAAAAGATACAGAAAACTAGAAAAAATTTTGCCTTAGAAGAGTTGATGCCATAAGTATTTTAATATATATATATATATATATATATATATATATATATTTATATATATATATATATATATATATATATATATATATACACTGTTTTTTCGGCAGGTTCCTCAAGTTTAAATTAACTTATGTCTTAATAGCGTATAAAATTTTATGCATCTCTCCAAACAAAATTAAAAATCAAACAATAAATTAAACTAGAACTTCTCCATTCCAAAGTCTTTCAGTCTTAATTTATCAATACTCGTTAATCAATTTCGGAGTTTCCATATATATTTTTATCTTAAATTTTCACCGCAATAGGCTTATATTGAAGTGTAATTCCATTGTTCAGTCAATAGAGTACTGACGAACACTCACATAAAAGAGGGATATGAAACACGTGTCAATAACAAATATTAAATGGAAAAACGTAAATGCTGTTTTTGTCCAATCCTGAAGCCTCACTGGAGCTCAGTTTGTCCGGGGAGATGTCTTCGATTCTTAGAAACAGCTCAAATAATATATATATATATATATATATATATATATATATATATATATATATATATATATATATATATATATATATATAATATATATATATATATATATATATACGTATACATATATACATTTATATATATACGTATACATATATACATTTATATATATATGTATATATATACATAAATACATGTATATATATCATATATGTGTATATATGTATATATGCATTTATACAAACATACATAAATTAAATTCATACATATATATATATATATATATATATATATATATATATATATATATATATATATATATATATATATATATATATATATATATATATACACACACAAACACATATATGTGTACATCTTTGAGTAGTTTTTTTTTAAATTTCATTTCAACTAATTATGCTCCCATTCCTCTCTCTCTCTCTCTCTCTCTCTCTCTCTCTCTCTCTCTCTCTCTCTCTCTCTCTCTCTCTCTCTCTCTCTCTCTCTCACAAACCATCTGTACGCCCTCCCTTACATAAAAGTATCGTCGCAGGGCAGATGATATGTCTGACAAGAAAACTTCAAGCATGACAAGTGAGCAGCTTGTTAGGTCCGTCCTTGAAGATTGGAGGGTTAGAGTTGCATGGGGGGGGGGGGAACTCACAAAACGAGTCTGAGCTAACCAGCTACAAGGTGACTTCTTTTCTTTTTTTGTTTTAAGATGAATTAGTTTGTAATCAAGCAGTTATGAATACTTAATACTTTTTAAAAAATATATATCTTACTAGGAACGTAGAGAGTAGAGGTCCCCTTTTGGTTTTTGTTTCTTTGTTGATGTCGGCTATCCCCCAAAATTGGGGGAAGTGCCTTGGTATATGTATGTATGTACTAAATATATATTTAGTAAAATGTATACTAGAGGGATATAAGTGGTGTATTTATACCAGATTTGGTCATAAGAAAAAAAATGCGAATTAGGTTATAATCAAACAATTATGAATACTTTATAAAAATATGTATTCTACTAAATATATATTTAGTAAAATGTATACTAGAGTGAAGTAAGCGGCGTATTTATACCAGATTTGGTCATATGAAAAAAATGTGAATTAATTTATAATCAAGCAGTTATGAATACTTTATAACAATATATATCTTACTAAATATGTATTTAGTAAAATGTATACTAGTGATATAAGTGGCGTATTTATACCAGATTTGGTCATATGAAAAAAAAATGTGTATTAGGTTATAATCAAAAAGTTATGAATACTTTATAAAGATGTGTATTCTACTAAATATATTTTTAGTAAAATGTATACTAGTGATATAAGTGGCGTATTTATACCGGATTTGGTCATATGAAAAAAAAATGTGAATTAGGTTATAATCAAAAAGTTATGAATACTTTATAAAAATATGTATTCTACTAAATATATATTTAGTAAAATGTATACTAGAGGGATATAAGTGGCGTATTTATACAAGATTTGGTCATATGAAAAAATATATAAGGCGATTTTAAACATTCTAGCATTTAAAGAACTGAATATGCAGTGCATATGAGAGAGAGAGAGAGAGGGAGAGAGAGGAGAGAGAGAGAGAGAGAGAGAGAGAGAGAGAGAGAGAGAGAGAAATTTATCGATTTATTCATTTACTAGTTCACCAAACGTTCAGCTGGGATCCACAAGGCACTAGAAGAGTCGGAAGACCCAGGCCTACATGGCTTACGACTTTGAAGGCCCTTTGCGTCAATAGGCATAGAAGATGATGATAATGCTGATGAGAGTGTAACACTTCACCTGGTTATCTACTTTAGAAATACATAGCTTTACAACCAAGTTTTCTGTTGTAATAAAAAAAAAGAGTCGGAAAACGGAACTCAAGTGGTAAAGAAATTATAATGAATCAAAAATATAGTTACTGTATTCATATACATCTTCAAACGTATATCATGACGACTGTTATAAGCTGAAATAATCTATCTGTGAATTATTATTCCCAGCTTCTATCACTATAGTCCATTCTTTTTAGCGAGGCAGATTTGCACCGACTCGCAGGGGTGCCCTTTTAGCTCGGAAAAGTTTCCTGATCGCCGATTGCTTGAACAAGATGATTCTAACCAATCAGCGATCAGGAAACTTTTCTGAGCTAAAAGGGCACCGCTGCGAGTCGGTGCAAATGCGTCTCATTAAAAAAAAATTGAGTATAGTAAGGATATGGTACTTATTGTGGCACGAATATTTACCAAAGGGGCATGGAAGTATTTCATTAAAAACAAGTCCTGAACGCGGACATGGTCCTCGTAGAGGACATACCTCCGCCAAGGTGACCTAGAGCGCCATATGTCCTAGAATCATGACCTTGACCTTCAGGTGACCTTGACCTTCACGTGACCTTGACCTTCACGTGACCTTGACCTTCAAGTGACCTGCTTGACTTTTGACCTTCAAGTGATCTTTGTTCATTTGCCACTGATACTTAATATGACATTGATATAATGCACCAATATGACCTTGACCTTTGACCTTTATAAATTTGAACATCACCCATGGGTTGCGCCTGGACTAGGACTTCCCTGTTGGCTTATGCAAAAGTCAGTGCTTTATTTCTGTCTCTTGATATGGCCACTTATGTCATAGTGACACCAGTGACCCCTGTGACCTTGACCTTGGGGTGACCTTGACCAAAATTTAATCAGTTCTTCCATACACATTGGGGAACTACTTGGCCAAGTTTGAAGTGATTCCGTGTAGAAATGTGGCCTCTACGTTGTCCACAGACAGACAGACAAACAGAGAAACAAACAAACAAACAAACAAACAAACCGAACCGAAAACATAACCTCCGCCGCTTGGCGGAGGTAAAAATCTTTGAAAAAAAAATGAAATATAGACACAAAAGGAGAGGGGGATTCGAGAGAAAACAAGTGAGATTCGTCATGTGGGAAGATTTAAGGTTAGTCAATACTGGGGACAATATGTGCAACATATGTTGGTAACAGTTAAACAAACACACAAAGCAGCAATTAATCTGTCTACTTGCAAAGGTTAAATACACATCTCAAAAAGAAAAAAAACAGGAGTGCTCTATGAATAGTAAAATTACTCCAAAAAATCCAAATTAATAGTATTTTCATTACTTGATCAGCTACAACCCTAGTTGGAAAAGCAGGATGCTATAATGCCCAAGGGGTCCAACAGGAAAAATAGCTCTGTGAGGAAAGGAAATAAGAAAATATGCTAGAAGAAAACTTTAGGAATAATAACATTAATATAAATCTATTATATATAAACTATAAAAACTTAAAAATAACAAGAGGAAGATAAACAACACAGAACAGCGTGGTCAAGTGTACCCTAAAGCAGAGAACTCTACCCCAAGACAGCGGAAGACCATGGCACGGAGGCGATGACACTACCCAAGACTAGGGAACAATAGTTCGATTTTGGAGTGTCGCTCTCCTAGAAAAGGTATTTTACTAACTTAATTTCTGGATTTTCTCTTATACCTCGGGATCTGTAACTGAAGTTATCTATTATAAGGATCTGAAGGAAGAACAGATCTTTTAAGAATACAAACATATGTCCTTTCCTCTTGGTAAGGGTAGAAGAGGCTCTTTAGCTATGATAAACAGCTCATCTAGGAGATGGACACTCCAAAATCAAACCATTGTTCTCTAGTCTTTGGTAGTGCCATAGCCTCTGTACCATGGTCTTCCACTATCTAGGGTTAGAGTTTTAATGCTTGAGGTACACTCGGGCACACAGTTCTATCTAGTTTCTCTTCCTCTTGTTTTGTTAAAGTTTTCATAGTTTATTTAGGAGATATTTATTTCAATGTGTTTACTGTTCTTAAAATATTTCATTTTTCCATGTTTTTTCCTCACTGGACTATTTTCCTTGTTAGGGACCCTGGCCTTATAGCATCCTGCTTTTTCAACTAGGGTTGTAGTTTAGCATTTAATAATAATAATAATAATAATAATAATAATAATAATAATAATAATAATAATAATAGAGCTTCCATCACATATAGAATTCCCACTCTGATTCCGGTTTCCAATATTCATATAATCTACCATCTTTCAAGAGGCACCTCTGATACCTACAATACTACAATACATTACAATACATTTCTCCCTTAACATGATTTTCTTGTTCCCGACATGCTTAGATTAGAACACACGATAACAAGAGGGCTCTTTCTTCTCTAAATGTAGGTTTCAGAATCCAACATGGAGAAGGATTTTTTTTATTTTAAAATTAGATTACGGATTTTCAGATGAAAACGCCGCACAAATAATAGGCAATAGGGAAGTAAATTACTTCATAACACACATTATATAAATAACGACCTTTGCGTCGATAGGCGTAGGAGGTGATGATGATGATGAGATATATATATATATATATATATATATATATATATATATATATATATATATATATATATATATATATATATATATATATATTTATATATATGTGTGTGTATGTGTGCAACAATTAGCCTTTTTCCTTAAAGGGGTAATTCAATAAAGAACAACACAATCACTATCAAATTTACCCTTCAACTGTTAAATCCCAAAAAATTCCCAAAGTTAACCGCTCTATACATTTACAAATACAATAAGTGCCATCACCAGGACGTTGACTCCCCTCCAACACTCTCTCTCTCTCTCTCTCTCTCTCTCTCTCTCTCTCTCTCTCTCTCTCTCTCTCTCTCTCTCTCTCTCATACTCTGTGCTTTTCAAGAATGTTTTCAGAGCATTCTTGCGCTTCTTGGATATCTAGGTCTAACTTTATTCAATACATCTTTCAAGCCATCCATCCAACTGTATCTAATTCATACACCCCATTAACTCAGTGCCGTCTATTCTTTTCAAACGACCATAGCTTATCTAAATATTATGGCTTCTCATTTCACATCATTTCACACTTCACTTTAGCTTCTTTCCAATATCCATATTCTTTTAAGGTAACATTTTTTTTTTGAGTTTTCTTTATCTTTTCAGGTCTTCAGTGAAGGAATTTTGTGTTTATTCAATTCTGACCAACAGCTGTTTTCAACCAATAACTAATGGCTTTCGTCAGGACATATTTACGAAGAAATCATTTATCTGAGAATGATAGATGAAAGTGGAGAGGTGTTTTAAGGCTTGAATATATTCCTTGGTTAATGGAGTATTTTGAAGTTTTGTTGAAAGTGAAAACCTAAAGGCTTGAAGGTTTAAAGGCCGCTCATGAATAGCAGGTGCAAGGGACAGTGACATTCCCATATTAGGCAGGACAATGCCCTAGAGACTGACCATATACACATGATCAGCGCCCAAGCTCACTCTGTACCCAAGCTAAGACCAAGGAGGGTCAGACAATGTCTTCTTATGACTCAGCAGGTAGACCTATAGGCTTCCCCAAACCCTCATCCTTAGCTCACAAGGATGGTGACGTTGCAGCGACCAAAGAAACTAATGAGTTTGAGCAGGACTCATATATTTCCACTCTAAACTTCCACAAGCAACTCAAGTTATCTTACCAATCTTTTGCACACATTCTGCCACATTTCATTGTGTGACCCACCTGTTTCTTTCATCTTGTCATTATTCATTACAATTACTTCAAATTACTATAAAAAGTAGTGCCAATTAACCATTTTTATTCTTCCCCAATCTATACAAAAATTTATTACTCCACTTCCAGGAATTCTTTGTACCACCATTACCTTAATTCTGCTCATATTTACTTTCAACAACTTATTTTACTTTGATGGCTGCTTTTCCTGTCCCATACAGCAGGGGAACCCCACTCTCTGCAGGACCTTCACTGTTGTTTAACCTTGTTCTTTCAGAGTATTTAACGTTTCATATCGCGTCTTGTTCATTTATTGTTAAATCGTCACTGTCAAAACACTCTGAAATATGAAAGTCTCCAGTTTCCTCTTGAAAGCCTTAATGTCTTCAATCATTCGAATGTTTCGTGGGAGCTTATTATATAGTCTCGGGGCCGCATATTTAAAGGCCCTGGAGCCTAAAGTAGACATAAATCTAGATTCCAGCAGTTTGAAGCCATCTGTAACTATTCTCGTGTCGACACGATTTGTTGGCTGCGCAATATGTAGCAATTCTCTTAAGTATTTGGACGCCCGGTTCTGATAACTTGGTGGGTCATTGTACATATTTTAAATTGGTCCAAATTGCTATACCAGTTTCAGCTTCTTTTCAATATCCATATTCAGTCCAGTATCATCTGTAAACATCAATTACTAAAGATATTGAACAACCACGGAGGCATGGCACACTCTGGTCTCGGACATACTTCCACACCAAACCAGTTACTTACCTGCCCATATACTCTAATACATACCTCACTTGTATCATAAAAATAACTTTTTATGTCTATCAACTATATTCTCAACTATCTTCACATAGCCTATTAAACATTTCTATCATTAGCAGTTTATAGATTAATGTAATTAGCATGTAGCGTTTTTCCTTTGTATTCAAACTTCTAAAATATTTCTCATAAAATACTTGATCCCTTAACTTTCTTCCTTGTCTTGAGCCACGACTTTCTTCTCCAATCAGTCTTTCTTCGACGGGCTGCCAACGCAAGAGCCCGTGTTCAACCAAAAGGGCTGGATAATCTAAGCAAGCAAGCAGTCTTTCTGTCAGCTACTTGCACAATAAGACGCGTTACGACATCATAGTTCTTATAATCGCCTTTAACTTTATACAACAGAGAAGTTCCTTTTATACCTTTGGGAACTTTCCCTCACCCAGACAAACTTAAAAATTTTCCGTAGAAAATTAAAACGGTAAAAATCCTTGAATAAATGTTACCAGGCATTTACCGTTTTAAATACAGATATCTTAACGTTAAAGAGTGGTATTATGGTCACAAACCTGTAAAAGATATTAACGAAATTGGGTAAAAATTATGGTCGACTGTATTTTACTGAAATACGGCTGAGAACAGTATATTTTCACGGATAATTTCGGATTAAAATTACGTTTTTTTTCAACAGTGCATATAATACAGACCCTGATGGCCCACTCAGTAATACTAACAATACCACACTCCCGCATATCGCTTGAAATTACATTAAATCCACAAGTCATTCATTTATTTCAACATTCAATTACCTTTCTTATTTCCTCAACAGTCACTTCTAGGCCTTACATTAATCCTTTCAAGTCATTGTATCACCTACTTTTGTGGTGGTCTATTTTGTAACGTCCCTGACTGTTAATCGCCAGACTGGGGTTCGAGTACCGCTCAAACTCTTTAGTTTCTTTGATCGTTGCAACCTCACCATCCATGTGAGCTAAGGATGGGAGGTTTGGGGGAGCCTACAGGTCTTTCTGGTGGGTCATCAGCAGACATTGCCTGGCCCTCCTTGGTCCTAGCTTGGGTGGAGAGGGGGCTTGGGCGCTGATCATACGTGTATTTGGTCAGTCTCTAGGCAATTGTCCTGCTCAATAGGGCAATGTCACTGTCCCTTGCACCTGCTATTCATGAGCAGCCTTTAAACCTTTAAGCCTTTAGGTTTTCACTTTCAACTTCTTCTTCTTCTTTGTCTACATCTTTTCCCACATATATGTGGAGTCGATGTTTCTGGTCAGCTTTCTCCATCTACCTCTGTCCCACACTTCATCACCTGTTAATCCCTTTAATCGAAGGTCATCCTTGATACAGTCCATCCACCTTCGCTTTGGTCTCCCTCTCCTTCTCGTTCCCTGTACCTCCATTTCCATCACTCTCCTCCCAATATACTGTTCATCTCTTCTCATGACATGACCATACCACCTCAGTCTACTTTCTTGGATCTTATCTGATAGTTTTCTAACTCCTGTGGTAACCCCCAACTAGCCCAGGGGTACCCTCTTGTAAAAAAAAAAAAAAAAAAATCACGTTCAACAAAACTTCAAAATACTCCATTGACCAAGGAATATATTCAAACCTTAAAACACCTCTCTACTTTCATTTATTATTCTCAGATAAATTGTTCTTTACCTTTAATCTTTGTATATACTTAAAAGTAAAAAATAGATTTTATTCTTCTCAAAATATCTTTTAATTTCTCAATCTTTTTCTCTCTCTATCACTTTTTTCGTGATTATCCCTACCTACCTTCTTGAAATTCTATGTTTTTTCTCTTGTATTATGC
>NC_090747.1:93883035-93888035 GCF_036898095.1 Palaemon carinicauda | reverse complement strand
TGGTGTTCACAGTATTAAAACCTGAGAATATCATAAACGAATAAGTGTAGTTAAATAAATGTATCCCCTAACACTTCTACATCACTTTTAAAGATTCAATAGATTCAACAGAGCTATGCTATTTTAGCCTATAGTTTAATAGTATGGGTTGCCCCAAATATATATAGTTAAAAATAGTTCGCTCCCTAGAAGATGAAATGAAGTAGTGTGGTAATCTTGTGTGTGTGTGTGTGTATGTATGTATGTATGTATGTATGTATGTATGTATGTATGTATGTATGTATGTATGTATGTATATGTGTGTGTATATATATATATATATATATATATATATATATATATATATATATATATATATATATATATATATATACCATCATCATCTCCTCCCACCCCTATTGACGCAAAAATCCTCGTCTATATTTCACCAGATGTGTCTATCTTGATATTTTAAATCAATAAACACACACACACACACACACACACATATATATATATATATATATATATATATATATATATATATATATATATGCAAACTATATATATATGCACACACATATACACATATATATATGTGTGTGTGTTCATACACGTGATAAACGTATACTATGTATTAAGCACGAGAACAAATTCTGAAAAACATCTTGACTGATGTTAGTTTTCTCAATGCAAATAAAAACGCATACACATCGTACCTATACAGGGAATGGGATCCCTATCAGACTTATCTTAGTTCGTCAAGAAATTGACCACACAGGGATCTCGTATCATGTCTAAATAAGAGGCTTCTGCCTCTCTCCTTTCCTTTGTGATTCAGACGATATCAATATAGACGAATGTACTAAACTACTATCTAGTTTTTTAGATTTTCCTTTCATGGCTGTATGTGCATATACATTACATATATATCTATATTTATCTATCTATCTATCTATCTATATATATATATATATATATATATATATATATATATATATATATATATAATTGTAAGGTAACTCATACTACTTACACATGGCGTCATAAATAATATCTTAGCCTTTCCTATTTCTAAAATTGTCGAAGTAAAGCATAAAAAATTTTCCTCTATCTGTATACTTATCTATCTATATAGTTATCTGTCTGTTATAATGTCAAAATATCTTATACAGTACATACATACTTAAATACATACACACACACACACACACACACACATATTATATATATATACATACATATATATATATATATATATATATGTATGTTAGGACTGCGCTGGAAAACTGGAATTTCTCCAGCGCAAGGTCTCTGGAACTCTAGCTGGATTTCTAAGCTGTCTTTGGTTACATTTTCATGCGTTTTTTGTGGAAAATATCTTACAATTTTCTTATTCGTTGTTCTTTTAGGTATTTTGATGCTTTCAGATATATTAAAATTTTCGTTTGTATGAGTTCATTGCCATTATATAAATATAAAAATGACTATGTAAATATGCCCTGACGAAAGCCATTAGTTATTGGCTGAAACAGCTGTCGGCTAGGATAGAATAAATGGAGCAGTGCAGTAATAAATACAATTTTTTTCTTTAAAATTTTAGCCCAGAAGACAAGAAAAGATACAGAAAACCACAAAAGTGTAGCCTTAAAATAGTTGATGACACAAGTACTTTCGCATTATATTAATAAATATGAAAACATCACATGCTCCAATGTCTTAGGGTAGAGTTGTCCTGCTTGAGGGTACACTCGGCACACTTTTCTATCTTATATCTCTTCTTGTTTTTTTTTTATTTTAAGTTTTTATAGTTTATATATGAAAGATACAATTTAATGTTGTTTTATATAGTTCATTACTTCTCTCGTAGTTTATTTATTTCCTTTCCTCCCTGGGCTATTTTCTCTGTTGGAGCCCTTGGGCTTTTAGCATCCTGCTTTTCCAATAGGGTTGTAGCTTACCTAATAATAATAATAATAATAATAATAATAATAATAATAATAATAATAATAAAAACGTAACTGAATTGAATGACACTAATTTCTGACCCTTTGACCTTTCTGCTGATATCTTCCACACTTGATCATGCGGTAATCAAGTTATTTTCCTACATGGGCTCCATAAATAAAAACAAAATATTAATTTCTTATATCCAAGAACTGGTTTTAAGCTGTTTTTTACGTTGTTAATAGTTTATATAGGACATATCTGTTTTGACGCTATTACTGTTTTTAGAATATATTGTTAATCTATTCTCATCATATATTTATTTCCTTATTTCCTTTCCTCACTGGGCTATTTTTCCCTATTGGAGCCCTTGGGCTTACAGCATCTTGCTTTTCCAACTAGGGTTGTAGATTGGCTAATAATAATAATAATAATAATAATAATAATAATAATAATAATAATAATAATAATAATAATAATAATAATTCTCTTCAGAAAAATAATTATTCTGATTGCTTTCGCAAACGTGGCGTTGCATTATGCACAAGAGTCGATTTTATCTTTATTCACTCTTGAC
This sequence comes from Palaemon carinicauda, assembly GCF_036898095.1. Classification (NCBI taxonomy): domain Eukaryota; kingdom Metazoa; phylum Arthropoda; class Malacostraca; order Decapoda; family Palaemonidae; genus Palaemon; species Palaemon carinicauda. The sequence continues at coordinate 93,885,532 of NC_090747.1, read as the reverse complement.
CGATTCAGGTTTTGTGAATCAGATTGTATTAGTATCTAACGTTCGGTGCTTGGGGCTGTGCTATATATTAATCAAGATGATTTTTTAATCTAATTAAAAAACTTTTGAGTGATACAATCTCTCTCTCTCTCTCTCTCTCTCTCTCTCTCTCTCTCTCTCTCTCTCTCTCTCTCTCTCTCTCTCTCTCTCTCTCTCTCTCTCTCTGTGGTGGTTTAAGTTGTGTGTGTATATATATACTTATATATATATATATATATATATATATATATATATATATATATATATATATATATAAAATGTGTGTATGTATTTATATACATACACATTCATACACTTTTTAGTGTATATGCCTTTCGATGCACAAGTTACGACACTTTCACACTTGTGACGGCCCACACTGGATTGAATCCAATGTTATTATATAATCCAGATTTATCAATCATGTACATAACGCTTAGTCTATTATTTATGACACTAGCAACTTCACCTTAAAATACTATAAAATCGAGTAGGAACTGGGAAACTTTTGGGGCCATGAAAAACAGTTCTAAAATTTAGAGATAACAAAAAATCTGAAATAATTCTCTAGTTTAACGATGAAAATATGATTTGATAGATAAATCAAAAGACGATTTGGTAAAAAAAAAAAAAAAAAAAAAAAAAAAAAAAAAATATTTGATTGATTTGGTTACCAGATTCGGCATCACAGCCTCTACTGTCCTCTAAGACAGAAAATTCTTAGGATTACTTCTATTATCATATTCCAAATAACTTCCAAGGTTATATTATATATAAAAATTATCAAACTTTTTAAAATTGTATATATAACAATAATTCAAAATATATTTTCCTCAAGACACCTGAACCAAAACGAGTAGGATTACCCAAGGTGAAAAAAAAAAAAAAAAACGTGCATCTCTCAATGTGAAGACAAAGCACTTAGAGGTCAGCTTACACATTATTTTCACGCCTGCTGAAGACGAGAATGTTGCAACGTCCTTCACATTCCACATTCATCCAACTAATGTTTGGAACAAAGGACCCTAATTGGGAGTCCAGTGGAATGTTGTCTTAACAACGATTGGAATGGATTAAGCAAAACATCACAGTCAGTAAACTCGACAAAGTACAAGTTTTTTTTTATATTATGGAAACGTATTATAGAGAATGCAAGTTTGGTTTTTTAAAAAAAAAATTATTAAAAGGGCTTCTGTTTTTAGAATGATTTATTGTTAATTTGTTCACATCGTTTTGTTTTCAAAAAAAAAATTATTTAAAGGGCTTCTGTTTTTAGAATGATTTATTGTTAATTTGTTCACATCGATTTGTTTTCAAAAAAAAATTAAAGGGTTACTGTTTTTATAATGATTTATTGTTAATTTGTTCTTATCATTTATTCATTTCCTTATTTCCTTTCCTCACTGGGCTATTTTCCCTATTGGAGCCCTTGAGCTTATGGCATCTTGATTTTCCAACTAGGGTTGTAGCTTGGCTAGTAATTTTTTTATATTATGGAAACGTATTATAGACAATGCAAGTCTGATTTTCAAAAAAAAAAATTATTAAAAGGGTTACTGTTTTTTAGAATGATTTATTGTTAATTTATTTCTCGTCATTTATTTATTTCCTTATTTCCTTTCCTCACTGGGCTATTTTTCCCTATTGGAGCCCTTGGGGTTATAGCATCTTGCTTTTCCAACTAGGGTTGTAACTTGGCTAATAATAATAATAATAATAATAATAATAATAATAATAATAATAATAATAATAAAAATAAATATTTCAATAACTTACTTATAAACCATCCGTAAAAATATGACCTATTATAGATGTATATCATTCATGATGTCATATATATCAAAATTATCATATATCTGAATTTCTAAAAAGGAAATAGTGACAGAAGTTATCACCATGTCAAAAAAGGCTTCGAAAGAAAAACATCCTCTAAAGTGAATGAAGATAAGATAAAAGAGGATTTAAAACATATAAAGAGTATAAAAAATATCAACTATAGATAAAAATACATGTATAAACGTTTGATGGGAAACATAAGAAAAAGAAAAATCTTAAATTTATGAGTATCGACATCTTTAAAACGACCGTGAAGACTTTTCTACATTTTTGCATTAAAGGGAATAAAAAAAAAGATGGTATCGCTCAGTACCATAATTACAATTCAGCGGGACGTTAATGCTGGCAACTATTATTATTATTATTAGCTAAGCTACAATCCTAGTTGGAAAAGCAAGATGCTATAAGCCCAAGGGCTCCAACAGGGAAAAATAACCCAGTTAGAAAAGAAAATAAGGAAATAAATAAGCGATATGAGAAATGATTAACAACTAGTGAAATATTTAAAAAAAACAGTAACATCAAAACCGATATTTCATATATAAACTATAAAAAGACTTATGTCAGCCTGTTCAACATAAATAAACATTTGCTGCAAGTTTGAACTTTTGAAGTTCTACGAAGTTAGTAGGAAGCACTAATT
>NC_090747.1:93875535-93878035 GCF_036898095.1 Palaemon carinicauda | reverse complement strand
TAATAATAATAATAATAATAATAAAAGTGCCTCGGTTAGAATTAGCCAATCATCTTTATCTGGAGCTTTTAATTCAATAATTCTCCATTTATCATTTCCTACTTCGCGATTTAAAGTCCTCAATCATGTAGGCCTGGGTCTTCCAACATATGCAAATAAATAGATTAGGTATAGATAGGAAAAAATAAAGCTAATTCTAATTCTAAGTAATTAAAAAACTATATTCTTGATCAAATCAGATGCTCATTTCTCCGTTTCTTAAATAAAAAAAATTCATCTAAAACAAAATTAAAAATTAAATTCACAATACTGATAAAAATAATCTTTGGTTTCTTTCCTTTAAAAATGACTTTAAACTAAATTGCCGAGAATTAGGAAAATGAAAGTTATTAAATTTTCATGTGCATGACGCAAATATTAATGTGTATAAATAAATGTAAACTAGGGATGTTGGTTTAAAAAGTGACATTACACATTGTGAAAAAAAATAATAAATCGAACTAAAAAATGGATAAAAAATCTATGAGAATGGAGAGAGATTCAAAGATTGGGATCAAACATTAGAAGAACAAAATGAGATACAACTGCAAATATTACGACTGCAGGAAGATTAGTGTAAAAATATGTGCATATAAATATATATATATATATATATATATACATATATATATATATATATATATATCAGCTATAGCATCTCTAGGACTAATTGAAAAATAAAGGAACATAAAAAATAATGAACAGAACGGAGGCCAAGGTTTTGACCCAGGCCAAAAAACTAATGACGAGAGAGAGGATAAATCGTGATTGTTCACAAAAGCTAATGATTCAAAGACTAGTAGAGGCTTTGAATCTTGCGCGCGCGCGCACGCACACACACACACCCATATATATATATATATATATAGTCACACATCTTTCCGGTTACGTCCAGCGCAATTTCCAGAGGTATGATTTAGGTCTATCCCCGTCCCGTAGGTAGAGAAAGAGGAAGTAGTCTTACCCTGGTTAGACGGGGTGCGTGTGTGTGCATATCTGTCTAAATATCTAGATGTCATTTTTGACGGGTCGCGCACGCTGATATATATATATATATATATATGTATATATATATAGTTACAAAGAGAGAGAGAGAGAGAGAGAGAGAGAGAGAGAGAGAGATCGAAAACACTCTTCTTTACATGAAGTTATATACACAATCGGCTTCACGAATTCTATTTGTATACAGCAAAATTAAATATGCAAAATCTATAAAAATAAAGATGCAAAATACAAAAACGCAAAAGGAGCCAAATTGGTATTAATAGTGATGTAAATCAAAAGATATATAAAAAACTTTATATGAAGAGCATAGCGATGTCACGATGAATTTTGCTAAAAAAGGAAAACATAAACAGAGAGAAAATCTACCCTAATAATGACGATGCAACATATGATTTTAGGCAAGGTTATTTCCTTGTTCAAATAATTTATCTTCAGACGGAATCATAATAACGCGCGCGCGCACACACATATACTCACAAACAAGCAAACAAATACACACACACATATATATGTATATATATATATATATATGTGTGTGTGTGTGCGTGTGTGTGTGTTAGTATCACAACGGCAGGCACCAGCCACCCGATGATATACAACAGCTAAAGAGTTATTAGGTGCCAGACAGTACTACATTGGATCCCTCTCCGGATTACGGCTCAGTTTTCCTCTCCCTATACATTCACCAAATAGTCTGGCTTATTCTTTACACATTCTTCTCTTTCCTTATACAATTGACAACACTAAGAAATATTCGTCTTCACTTAAGGGGTTAACTACTACACTGTAATTGTTCAGTGGCTTCTTTCCCCTTGGGAAGGGCAGAAGAGGTTCTTTAACTAAGCAGTTTTTTTAGAAGGACACTCCAAAATCAAAAGCATTCATCTCAGGTCTTGGGTACTACATTGGCCTATATACCATGGTCTTCTATTGCCTTGGGTTAGAGTTCTCTCGGTTGAGGTAACATTCAGGCATACTATTTTATGTCTTCTTATTCTTTTCCTTACTGGGTTATTTTCCCTGTTGGGGCCATTGGGCTTGTAGCATCCAACGTTCCAACTTTGGAAGTTTTCTACACTAAAGGTCATTCACAATCCCACATGGAAAGTATGGTCATACCAGAAACTATTGTCTTGATTCTTTTTTTAAGTCATACTTTGTTTGCAAGGTCCGTGAATGGCTGAAACCTATATTATAATACCAATCATTCCACTCATATGTAATTGGGTACTAGCGGCCCCCTTGGACCAAGAAAAGTACCTAAAACAAGCATTATCATCAGTAATGGCTTTAAAATTCCGCTGTCATAAGCCATCCTATTACAAAAGGGCAAAAGTATAAGGTGAATACATACATACATATATACATACATACATACATACATACACACACACATATATATATATATATATATATACATACCAACCACCTTCTAGCATCACCCACTCTCCAAAGG
>NC_090747.1:93838035-93868035 GCF_036898095.1 Palaemon carinicauda | reverse complement strand
ATCTTTTCTTTCCTGGTATACAAAAACATTTGGAAGGTAAAAGTTAGAAGAGATAAAAATATGCTTGGTCTATTAAAATGAGAGAATAAGTGAGTATGCTTTAAAATTCACCAAATAAATAAAACGCGGAGATGAAGGTATTACAAGTCACCATATATATTATTAACAAGATTTTCTTAAGAAAAATAAGAAATATTTTATGATGATGAGATTGAGATGAGAAAACCAAGCGTCCGTAATTACCTCTTGTACCGCCAAAAAAAAAAAAAAAAATTAATTCAATATTTATTAAAATGATAAACGATCCAGGCACTTCGCAATCAAACAGACATGAAATTTATTCTCTTCTATACAGATAATTATCAATCAAATAAATGAGAATGTTCAAGTGAGGATGACAAGCTCAAGAGATTTCAATAAAGTCAAATTATTACTAATTTCACTTTAGTTCCAAAATCCTCTATAAAGTTTATAGAAGAGTCAGACCAAACGGAGGGAGGCGAAACAAATCACAATTTGACCTTCTACAAGCGGTCGAGACGATGGCTTGCTGATACCTTAAGTCCTTCTCGAGGTCACGCTATTTCGCAGCAGAAGAAGAACCGAAAGAAGTTGTTGTAGGAGGAGAGAGAGAGAGAGAGAGAGAGAGAGAGAGAGAGAGAGAGAGAGTTACATGGATTTTGGATGTCTCAAAGACATTTTCCTCCATCCGCGGAGACTCCAATTCCTCTTGGGTAGAGCACATTAGTATAAACGTTTGGTACAAATTATTCTTGAATTTGTTTACCGTGATACTGTTTACTACACCGGCTGGAAGTCTATTCCATGTATTCACTATTTTGTACTAGAGAGAGAGAGAGAGAGAGAGAGAGAGAGAGAGAGAGAGAGAGTTGGTGGTAATATTAGAGGTAAAAGAGAAGCTAGGAGTGAAAAAAGGTGGGACAAGAAGAATTAATTATTGATACATGAATTCTTCTATAAAGAAGACGAGAGAGAGAGAGAGAGAGAGAGAGAGAGAGAGAGAGAGAGAGCTGGTGATAATATTAGAGGCAAACGAGAAACTAGGAGTATAAGATGAGATTGTGGAGAAAGGAAAAAAAACAACGATGACGAAAAAAAAGAATACAATAATAAAGGAAAGATGATGATGAAACTGGATGAAAAAGAGAAAACGATGAATAGAAAAGTCAAGAATTAATGGGGGAAGAAAATTAACACTAATTTTCAAACTTGAAAAGTCTTCATATTTTCATATTTCTTACCTTTTCATGGGATGCTCAAAGGATTAAGACTTCACACAAGGCCAGTTTAATCCGACAAGAATATATCAATATATTTATGTTTACTCAATAAATTAGCTATATATCATGTGAACATGATATAGCAACTGAATTATAAGACCAAATGATTAGATTGCATATTCTTTCATATAAGTTAATAAGTACAGTATTATAATCATATATATATATATATATATATATATTCATATATATATATATATATATATGTGTGTGTGTGTGTGTGTGTGTGTGAGAGAGAGAGAGAGAGAGAGAGAGAGAGAGAGAATGAATAATCATGGCAGCTTTATATTAAATTGCATTATTTGGAAAAGATAATTTTCTAAAATATCTTTTGTTAAAAACTTTGAATTTAGTACCATAACTAAAGCGTTTCCCGGAGACCAAATCTAATAGTCAATGATTAAGAAATAAAGTAAGAATAAATTATGGATTATATGGCTATGTAATCATACATTGAAACGTCTCATTTCATGGTCGTCAGTTTGATAGATGGAAGGAAACAACAATTTGATAATGTCGCGGCATTGAAGCAGCCCTCCTCAAAAATATTGAAGACACACACACACGCACACACACACTAAAATATACATACATATATATATATATATATATATGCATATATATACATATAAATTACATTATATATATACATTAATATATATATATATATATATATAGAGAGAGAGAGAGAGAGAGAGAGAGAGAGAGAGAGAAAGAGAGAGAATATATGCTTAAGATAAAGGAAAATTACGGAATATAATTACTTATGCAAAATATACGTAAACTGCATATCCACCAAAAATAGATTAAGGTAAACGTACTGGAAACATATTCATACATAAATGTATTACACAGGTAAAATCATTGTCATTATCGTATACTATGATTATCAGTTTTCCAATGAGAGAGAGAGAGAGAGAGAGAGAGAGAGAGAGAGAGAGAGAGCGCTTACAAAACGCACAATAAAATAATCATCTATTTGCGAATAATCAATCGTGATGAAAAACACAATACCAAATAAAGGAACAGAAGAGAAACCCCCATAATGTTTTTTCCGTGTCTTTATAAGATGAAAATTTTCCTTTCGAAACATCTATAGTTTAAAAATATCTTTATTTTAAAATACGAAAATGTTTTTAGAAACAGTATTTTTATTCAACTTGCTGTGGTATTTATTGAAGTTTTGTTTAAACAACAGATGCAACACAAGCATTAATGCAAAGAAAAAATATTTTTGTCTTAAAATACTAAAACGTTTTTAGAAATAGTATATTTATTCAACTTCCTGCAGTATTTATTGAAGTTTTGTTTAAACAACAGACGCAATATAAGCATCAATGCAAAGAAAGAACAAGCAAATCTGCAACTGAATATCTCTAAAGTAATAAAAATAAAAATGTACCAAAAATATTTCATAAGAATTTAAAAACAGTATCTCCAAGAGAAGAAGGAATTGAAGAATAAGTAAAATATTTATTGGATCAACATGTTTGATTAAGAATGAAAAAATCAAAACAAATACTTGTAATAAACAACTGCTCTTGTATTACCAAGTAAACGAACACAGAATTCTGATAAGTCATTCGAATAAAGATTTTATCCTTTAAAACAGGACTATCTATTTATTATTATCGACTGTATACATATGCAATATATATATATATATATATATAAATATATATACATATAGTGTATATATATATATATATATATACATATAGTGTATATATATATATATATATACTGTAGTGTACTCGAGCCGTCAAAATGACATTAAAATATTATACACACACACACACACACACATATATATATATATATATATACATATATATATATATATATATATAAATGCCTACACACACAGATCCAACCCTTCCCACCCACTCCCTCATTCCTAACTACAACCCGCTGGTTCGGCAATTTGTGGCAGAGTGGTTTCCGAGTGTACCTCTTGGGGTACCCCCTCTCACCAGGGTATGACTACTCTCTCTCTCTCTCTCTCTCTCTCTCTCTCTCTCTCTCTCTCTCTCTGCGCTTTATTATTATTATTATTATACATATATACATATACATACACACGCGCACACACACACTAGATATTCACGCAATACCTGAAATAAATGTCAAAAAAATCTTTCCATATAAAAAAGTGAAATGCCAAATAAGACATATCTCCAATAAAACATCACGACGCGTAAGATATGACCATTACTTATTCCCTGTGACTTAACACCACACTTTCAACCTCTTGACAAAACCCCTTGGTGACCCTTGACATTTATTTACCTCTAATCATCATTTATCGAGGGTCACGAGGTTCACGTTAATGGCCCATTAGCGACTGGCATCTTCTGTTCCTCATTAAGATTAATCCGACGTCTATAGATCAAGGGATATTATTCCAATTTGTTTTGGCTGCAAAAAATTCTTGGATTTATTGTTAGTCGTATATCAATAGGGGTTGTGATGATAACAGCATCAACAGATGACAGTAAAATAATGATGATGATTGAAATGATGATGATGATGATGACGATGAGTAATTAACAATAACTATGATGAATATAAATTATACTAATTAGATTTTATGGTGATGATATGAACAACTGTACAAGTTTATATATTATATATATATATATATATATATACATACATATATATATATATGTGTATATATATATGTGTGTGTATATATATATGTATATACACACACACACACACACACATATATATATATATATATATATCCCTAATTAAACATTTACCAGCTTACCCAAACAGATGGTAGATCCAGATAACACAACCACGCAACATTAACTGAAATATATTGGGACATATGTTTGTGTGTGTATGTGTGTGTAAATAATTATATACACTCTTTTGGCATAGTCTTTTTCTTAGGCAATTTTCATTTAATACTGGTGTATATGTGGCATCAATTATTTTGAGGCAACATTTTTCTAGTTTTTTTATTTTTATTTTTCTTGTCTCCAAGGATAGAATCAAGAAGGAAGAGACGGAATTTGATGCTGCCCTGCTCCATTTATTCAACTTCTGCCAACAGCTGTTTCAGCATAAACCAAATGGCTTTAGTCAGGGCATACTAAAAAAATTAGTGAATTCAAACAAAAGAAAATCTAAAGGAATCTAAATACATCAAAATACATACATACATACATATACCAAGGCACTTCCCCCAATTTTGGGGGGTAGCCGACATCAACAATGAAACAAAACAAAAAAGGGGACCTCTACTCTCTACGTTCCTCCAGCCTAACTAGGGACTCAACCGAGTTCAGGTGGTACTGCTAGGGTGCCACAGCCCACCCTCCCACATCAAAATGCCTAAAATAAATTCAAAAATTTAAAGATAATTTCCCAAAATATTGTGCAAATGTTTTTTAAAGATATATGACCTTGCTGTGGAAGGTCATTCGCTTGCTAGAGATTACCTTATTCTGTTGCTTTTTGGACTTCCTTATTTCCTTTCCTCACTGGGCTATTTTTCCCTGTTGGAGCCCTTGGGCTTATAGCATCTTGCTTTTCCAACTAGGGTTGTAGCTTGGATAGTAATAATAATAATAATAATAATATCCTAGTGAGGAATGAGAATAATGATTGCAAGAACTATGTATGAGGATGTTGTAGTAAAGTTTGGTAATAACTGATCCTTGGGTATGTTGTTGGTTATTAACTGCCAAGGGTCCTCATAACAATAACCCCAACGACACTAACAAACAATAAGAGTAGCAATGACAATATTTGTCAATAGTTAAACGGATGAGTTACAAACGCAAAAAAAGTAATATGTACAAACGCACTCAATCACTCACACACACACATACATACATATATATATATATATGTGTGTGTGTGTGTGTGTGTGTCTGTGTGTGTGTGTGTCTGTGTGTGTGTGTGTGCGTGTATAATGTATATGTTTGCGTGTATTCATATCATATATACAAGTACTGTAAGTGTGTAATCACACATATATTCTACTGAAACTGGAATTGGTACATGAACTCCCAATGGATGCGAAATCCTCAAAAAATTCAGAAAAGACACAACTGACACCGAACACAGACAACGTAAAAACATACGACTGGCATCAGGAGCGGAAGGAAAATTTTCTCTCTACCACCAAAAACGAAAATACTATAATTTAACTCGTATTGTTGCAATGTCTAAGGTTGATCCAAGGCTAAGCTTCTTTACCAGAGACAATGAGGCGTCTTTATCTGATGAATGACATTCTAGGGAGTTCTATAAACCCACCATCCAGTCTAAGAGATGTTCGGTGGAAAAAAAAAAGAAAAAAAAAAGAAAAAAAAATCTTCAATAAAGATAAGATGAGGTATGGACGTTTTATATGCATTGACGGGGCTATTTTTTTTTTTTTTTTTTTTTTTTTGAATTATGGGTCTCATCGTCTTATTATTAATATTAATAATAGTAGTTGTAGTATGGTATTTTCTTCATCTCCCTTGTACGGACTACCCTCATTACTGATATTGCTTCTTTACTAAGTACTATGAATAATATTCCTAACCGTATTATCATCATCTTTATTACCTTTCTAAACAAAATATCTTATTACAATTATTATCTTTAACATGACTGATCAGACAAACTCCGTGTCTTCATAGAACTTCATGGTTTTAGGGATCTTTTATTCAGCTATCGTGTAAATATCTAATAAAGTGTTATATTTTCTGGACATCGCTACATAATTGTACGCATACGCATAAACAAACGCACACACACATTATATATATATATATATATATACATATCTATCTATCAATCTATCTATCTATATATATATATATGCATGCATACATACATATGTATATATATATATATATATAGAGAGAGAGAGAGAGAGAGAGAGAGAGAGAGAGTATTTGTGCGAGGGCAATCAGCCGAAAACCTCCCACCATCACCAATCTGCACTGGCCACCGTGATGATGAAAACTGGCCAAATACTAGACATGAATTGACACGTCTGAGGCCTTTGTCCTGCAGTGGACTAGAAAAGGCTGAATTTCTTGTTATATATAACTCTCTGTGTAATTTCAAGTTTCTATTTGATATAAATATGATTTCTTAAGATAATTACCATGACGCAGTTAAAAATGCGCAAACATGAATTTCAACATTGATAAATAAGGGAATGTACATGTACACAGACATGAATTTAAGCTTTGATAAATAAGGGAATATACATGTACACAGACATGAATTTAAGCTTTGATAAATAAGGGAATATACATGTACACAGACATGAATTTAAGCTTTGATAAATAAGGGAATGTACATGTACACAAAATTGAATTTAACTTTGATGAATAAGGGAATGTACATTTACACAAACATGAATTTTAGCTTTGATAAATAAGGGAATGTACGTGTACACAAACATGAATTTTAGCTTCGATAAATAAGGGAACGTACGTGTACACAAACATGAATTTTAGCTTCGATAAATAAGGGAACGTACGTGTACACAAACATGAATTTTAGCTTCGATAAATAAGGGAACGTACGTGTACACAAACATGAATTTTAGCTCTGATAAATAAGGGAATGTACATGTACACAAACATGAATTTTAGCTTTGATAAATAAGGGAATGTACATGTACACAAACTTCAATTTAACTTTGATAAATAAGGGAATGTACATGTACACAAACATGAATTTTAGCTTTGATAAATAAGGGAATGTACATGTACACAAACTTCAATTTAACTTTGATAAATAAGGGAATGTACATGTACACAAACATGAATTTTAGCTTTGATAAATAAGGGAATGTACATGTACACACACATGAATCTTAGCTTTGATAAATAAGGGAATGTACATGTACACACACATGAATCTTAGCTTTGATAAATAAGGGAATGTACATGTACACAAACATGAATTTTAGCTTTGATAAATAAGGGAATATACATGTACACAAACATGAATTTTAGCTTTGATAAATAAGGGAATGTACATGTACACAAACTTCAATTTAACTTTGATAAATAAGGGAATGTACATGTACACAAACACGAATTTTAGCTTTGATAAATAAGGGAATGTACATGTACACAAACTTCAATTTAACTTTGATAAATAAGGGAATGTACATGTACACAAACATGAATTTTAGCTTTGATAAATAAGGGAATGTACATGTACACACACATGAATCTTAGCTTTGATAAATAAGGGAATGTACCTGTACACAAACATGAATTTTAGCTTTGATAAATAAGGGAATGTACATGTACACAAACATGAATTTTAGCTTCGATAAATAAGGGAATGTACATGTACACAAACTTGAATTTTAGCTTTGATGAATAAGGGAATGTACATGTACACAAACTTGAATTTAACTTTGATAAATAAGGAAATGTACATGAACACAAACATGAATTTCAGCTTCGATAAATAAGGGAATGTACATGTACACAAACATGAATTTTAGCTTCGATAAATAAGGGAATGTACATGTACACAAACATGAATTTTAGCTTCGATAAATAAGGGAATGCACATGTACACAAACATGAATTTTAGTTTTGATAAATAAGGGAATGCACATGTACACAAACATGAATTTTAGCTTTGATAAATAAGAGAATGCACATGTACACAAACATGAATTTTAGCTTCGATAAATAAGGGAATGTACATGTGCACAAACATGAATTTTAGCTTCGATAAATAAGGGAATGTACATGTACACAAACATGAATTTTAGTTTTGATAAATAAGGGAATGTACATGTACACAAACATGAATTTTAGCTTTGATAAATAAGGGAATGTACATGTACACAAACATGAATTTTAGCTTTGATAAATAAGAGAATGCACATGTACACAAACATGAATTTTAGCTTCGATAAATAAGGGAATGTACATGTGCACAAACATGAATTTTAGCTTCGATAAATAAGGGAATGCACATGTACACAAACATGAATTTTAGTTTTGATAAATAAGGGAATGCACATGTACACAAACATGAATTTTAGCTTTGATAAATAAGAGAATGCACATGTACACAAACATGAATTTTAGCTTCGATAAATAAGGGAATGTACATGTGCACAAACATGAATTTCAGCTTCGATAAATAAGGGAATGTACATGTACACAAACATGAATCTTAGCTTTGGTAAATAAGGGAATGTACCTGTACACAAACATGAATTTTAGCTTTGATAAATAAGGGAATGTACATGTACACAAACATGAATTTTAGCTTCGATAAATAAGGGAATGTACATGTGCACAAACATGAATTTTAGCTTCGATAAATAAGGGAATGCACATGTACACAAACATGAATTTTAGTTTTGATAAATAAGAGAATGCACATGTACACAAACATGAATTTTAGCTTCGATAAATAAGAGAATGTACATGTACACAAACATGAATTTTAGCTTCGATAAATAAGGGAATGTACATGTACACAAACATGAATTTCAGCTTCGATAAATAAGGGAATGTACATGTACACAAACATGAATTTTAGCTTCGATAAATAAGGGAATGTACATGTGCACAAACATGAATTTTAGCTTCGATAAATAAGGGAATGTACATGTACACAAACATGAATTTTAGCTTCGATAAATAAGGGAATGTACATGTACACAAACTTGAATTTAACTTTGATAAATAAGGAAATGTACATGAACACAAACATGAATTTCAGCTTCGATAAATAAGGGAATGTACATGTACACAAACATGAATTTTAGCTTTGATAAATAAGGGAATGTACATGTACACAAACTTGAATTTAACTTTGATAAATAAGGAAATGTACATGAACACAAACATGAATTTCAGCTTCGATAAATAAGGGAATGTACATGTACACAAACATGAATTTCAGCTTCGATAAATAAGGGAATGCACATGTACACAAACATGAATTTTAGCTTCGATAAATAAGGGAATGTACATGTACACAAACTTGAATTTAACTTTGATAAATAAGGAAATGTACATGAACACAAACATGAATTTCAGCTTCGATAAATAAGGGAATGTACATGTACACAAACATGAATTTCAGCTTCGATAAATAAGGGAATGTACATGTACACAAACATGAATTTTAGCTTCGATAAATAAGGGAATGCACATGTACACAAACATGAATTTTAGCTTCGATAAATAAGAGAATGTACATGTACACACACATGAATTTTAGCTTCGATAAATAAGGGAATGTACATGTACACAAACATGAATTTTAGCTTTGATAAATAAGAGAATGTACATGTACACAAACATGAAATAAGGGAATGTACATGTACACAAACATGAATTTATCTCTGATAAATAAGGGAATGTACATGTACACAAACATGAACTTTAGCTGTGATAAATAAGGGAATGTACATATAGAGGTAATACACGCCTTCCAAGATCCCAAGTTCATTCCTCCCCGTCACGTTCTCAGACGCAGAATTACAGTTTTGATCTAGAGAAACATTTCGAATAAAATAAACAAAATAAAACCTGGGTTAACGTTTCAAATCCCACGGAAAAAAATCCCAACAAATCCCTTCAAATGCCTAGAGGATTTATGCCTACTGTACAGCTGGTCACAGAAGCAGCTGGTTTGTGTCTTACAATGGGGATCGTGGATGATGTGGACTTTCATTGAGGATTCGGGTAAAGGCATTTGATACCGATTACTCAGACAGTAAATATGACAAGAAAATAAAAATTAAGGTGTTAATTATCATTATTAATTATTATCAATTATTATCATTATTAATTATTATATATTATTATTATTATTAACATAATTATTAAGTATTAATAATTAATAGTAATAATTAATAATAATAATAATAATAATAATTACTATTTTTAATTATTATTATTATTATTATTATTATTATTATTATTATTATTATCATTATTATTATTATTATTAGCCAAGCTATAACCTTAGTTGGAAAAGCAAGATGCTATAAGCCCAAGGGCTCCAACAGGGAAAACTAGCTCAGTGAGGAAAGGAAACAAGGAAATAAATAAACAATGTAAGTAGTAATGAAGAATTGAAATGTTTCAAAAAACATTAACAACATCCTTATGCAAGGATGAGGGCTTAGGAAGAACCTGTTAGAGATAGTAAATCGAGAGGGAGGCAGAGAATTAGATAGAGATAAGAAGGATGATATGGAGAGAAGAGGTTTGGTGGAAGAGGATGCCTTTGATAGAAGGCATTGGAGAGGACATATCAGGCAACCGACCCCTTAAATGTAAGGGTAACTGTAGGAAAAAAGAACACAAGGAGAATGCAAGAGGATATAATACATTAAATACTTCAGGCTTTTAACAAGTATATCCCGGAATGTTTAAGTTTTCCATTACCTCTGTCGTAAAAATCTCTACATCCATAATACCGTTCAGGTCTGAGGTCAAACATTAATACTAGAAAGGCAACTATGAGGTGTACTCACCAAGATCTTATGTCCCTTCTGGCATAACGGATAGGTTTGGGGTCTACATCGTTGAAAACTGTAAGTAGAGGTAGTAATAATAATAATAATAATAATAATAATAATAATAATAATAATAATAATAATAATAATGCCTATTTCAGCAAAAGCCATATACAGTACAGAATTACAATAGGCGTACAGTGATCTTAAAAAAAAAAAAAAGATAAGATATACAAATGTGTTAGAAAGTTTTGTTTTTTATATATAATTAAAATAAGTATGAACGTTAGGTATAGATCATGCACACATAATTAGGCTACATCTTGTGTACAAACTATAGAAACATCGAAAGCATTACGTAAGGGAAATATCCAGGTATATGTAAAAAAGACATTTTATTTCATAATTATTCATGTGAAACATTACTATTACTTAAGTTCATTAACTAAAGTTTATTAAGCAAACTCATTTTTTTTACCTGGTAAAGACTATGTTAATTTTTCAAGTTGAAAATATTAACTAAACTTGACAAAGCAACTTATAGATATTGACAAATCTTCTTGTATACACTGACTAAATTGTTGACAGTTATAAAATTCAAACTTGACGTCTTAAAGTAATATGAAAGCATCATTTGGTAAACTACACGTTTCCAGAATATTATTATTAATGGTAGGTCAGGGTAGAGTTCTCTTGCTTGAGGGTACATTTGGGCACACTAATCTATCCTATCTCTTTTCCTCTTGTTTTGTTAAAGTTTGAAAAGTTTGCATAGGAGATGTTTATATTAATGTTATTATTCTTCTTAAGATATTTTATTTTTCCTTGTTTCCTTTCCTCACTGGGCTATTCTGCTTTTCCAACTAGGGTTGTAGCTTAGCAAGTAATAATATTATTATTATTATTATCATTATTATTATCAGGCACCAGCCACCCGTTGAGACACTACCGCAAGAGGGTTATGGGGTCTTTTGACTGCCCAGAAAATACTGCATTGGGTCTTTCTTTCTAGTTACGGTTCATATTCCCTTTGCTTACACACACACACCGAATAGTCTGGCCTATTCTTTACATATTCTCCTCTGTCATATACCACAACACTCAGATTACAAACAATTATTTTTCTCTCAAGAGGTTAACTACTGCACTGTAATTGTTCAGTGGCGACTTTCCTCTTGGTAAGGGTAGAAGAGACTCTTTAGCTATGGTCAGCAGCTCTTCCAGGAGGACACTCCAAAATCAAACCATTGTTCTCTAGTGTTGGGTATTGCCATAGCCTCTGTACCATGGTCTTCCACTATCTTGAGTTAGAGTTCTCTTGCTTGAGGGTACATTTGGGCACACTAATCTATCCTATCTCTTTTCCTCTTGTTTTGTTAAAGTTTGAAAAGTTTGCATAGGAGATGTTTATATTAATGTTATTATTCTTCTTAATAAATTTTATTTTTCCTTGTTTCCTTTCCTCACTGGGCTATTCTGCTTTTCCAACTAGGGTTGTAGCTTAGCAAGTAATAATATTATTATTATTATCATTATTATTATCATTATTATTATTATTATTATTATTATTACTTGTTAAGCTACACCTTAGTTGGAAAAGCAGGATTCTATTAGCCCAGGAGGCCCAACAGGGAAAATAGCCTAGTGAGGAAAGGAAACAAGGAAAAATAAAATATTTAAGAAGAGTAACAACATTAAAATAAATATTTCCTAAATAAGCTATAAAAAACTTTAACAAAACAAGGAGAAGAGAAATTCGATAGAATGATTATGATTCATACCTGTTTTCCTTAGGTAACGATAAACTGAGAGAAGAACTCTAACTGTAGAACTTAAGTTCGGAAAGAGAGAGAGTTTGGGCAGATGAATCGTGACTATTTCATTTTCATAATCTATAACTATTTTTTTCATTTCTTTTCTTTACGTGATTAAAAAAAAGGTTCGTCACAGTAATCCTCAAGACTGGTAGACGCAATAAATGAAAATATTAAAAACAACATTGAAAACATATAAGTGCTGTTCATCTACTGTAGAACATCAGATATCGCTGTATTATTTCTATTCCTTACAGCACTCTCACTCTATAAACTTCGACATTACATTCGTCGTAATAAGAACCAAACGTAAAGTTTGATAGCTATCAAATTAGAAATAATATAAATTTTTTGCACATACACACTATATATACATATATACATTTATATATATACATACATAATTACATATTATATGAATATATATATATATATATATATACATATATATATATATATATATATATATATATATATATATATATATATATATATATATATACACATACACGCACACACACAAACATATATATATATATACATATATATATATATATATATATATATATATATATATATATATATATATATATATATATGTATAAATATACACATACACGCACACATACATACATACTTATATATATATATATATATATATATATATATATATATATATATATATATATATATATATATATAAGCATGTAATTATCCCCCATCCATCTCCAAATTTCATCTTGTCACCATGCAATAGTATCATTCCTCGTCTACAGTATCTCTCTATCAGCAATTCTCTACGCAGTATGACGGACAACATCGTCGGAATGCTTTTCATATCCTCCTTCGAATTTGATGAGGTCAAAGTCTTCTTCATCCAACGTCTTCATCACCGACATTTACATCTGAATTCTTACATGTTATTCTCCTGTCGGAATTAATGTCGTCCTAATCAAATACTTCATCTTCCTTGTTCTCTTCTTAGTCCTCCGAGGCATAATGGTTTAAAGGTCGGTTATGAGTGCCAGGGGCATCGGAGAGTGATAAAGACCTATCAGGACAACGCCCTAGAGACTGATCTTTGATAATCAAATACTCAATCTTCCTTGTTCTCTTCTTAGTCCCCCGAGGCATTAAGATTTAAAGGTCGCTTATGAATGGCAGGGGCATCGGAGAGTGATAAAGACCTACCAGGACAATGCCCTAGAAACTGACCATATATGCATATGATCAACAGCCAAGGCCCCCGTCTACACCCATGCTAGGACCAGGGAGTGACTGCTGAAGACTCAGCAGGTAGATCTATAGGCTCCCATAGACCCCCATTCCTTAGCTCACAAGGATGGAGGTATCGGAGAGTGATAAAGACCTATCAGGACAACGCCCTAGAGACTGATCATATATATTTGAGATCAGTAGCCAAGCCCCTCTCCACCTAAGCTGGGACCAGGGAGGGACAGGCAATGACTTATGATGACTCAGTAGGTAGATCTATAGGCTCCCATAGACCCCCATTCCTTAGCTCCAAAGAATGGTGAGGAGCCAGACACTATAAAAAACTTTAGAGCTTGAACGACACTCGAACTCCAGTACAGTAGATCGCCAGGCAGGGACGTTTCCAATAGGCTACCACAATCCTCTCTTTGGTCTTGTCCGTACTAAATAACCTCAAGCTTTTCCTTTACAAAAGGTTTTAAACAACTATAAATTCTTTCTTTTCGCAACGCTCAAAACCTCGGCGAAGACATTGCTGATTTGCATTCAAGCCACACCTACAGGAGTGAAAAACAGATGGTCACTGGCCTTATCAGTGCTCTTTCATAAAAGGGTTATAAAACTCTCCAAAAGCTTTTATTCTATCAAAATCAGACCCTATCATAAAGGGACATTCCTCACTCTCATTCACTCCTACGATATTGATGATGATATTGTCAGACAAAACAAAATAAAGATTCCTTTTCAATCTTTGTGTTTCTTTACCTCTTACTTTGTTGAATTCAAAGTGTTAAAATAATTTGAAAAATAATTGCCTTTAAATGGACCCCTATCTGGAAATGAGAAAAAAAAACGCATTTTGTTTCTGGTTAAGTCTGCAACTAGGAGACTTCAAGTGTTGTATAGGTGGTGTGTGCATATACCTCCTTGAGATTTGTGGAACACACTATCCCATAAAGGGCATTGTTTATTATATGCCAAGCATCTCCACACTATTCCTTTCAAAGTGAAATTTAAGGCTTTCAAACTACTTAGTAAACCAACTCTTTATTTCATACTCGATTTCAATATAACTCTGTCGGTTTTTCTTATAGGTCTGATATCTTAAATAATGCTTTCAAAAACCTAATGCCCTCGTTAACAAATCAGGCATCTCAAAAAAAAAAAAAAAAAAAAAAAAAAAAAAAAAAAAAAAAAAAAAAAAAAAAACTTTTAAGACCTATATGTATAATAAATTTTCATACTACTACGCAAAATATGGAAATAATTCCTTTATCCAGTATTTACTTGAACATTAAAAAAGTCAATCTTCCCTGTAACAGTAAAGTCATTTGAAACCAGATTATCAAAACACAGACAGTAATAAACTAATTTACAGATACACACACTAAAAGAATAAAGTTAATTAAAACCAAACTAAAAACACCACAGGCAATAATAAACCAATTTACAATTACAGACACTAAAAGAATAAAGTTAATTAAAACCAAACTAAAAACACCACAGGCAATAATAAACCAATTTACAAATACAGACACTAGAAGAATAAAGTCAATTAAAACCAAACTAAAAAAAAACACCTGACTGATAACTCGCTTTACGAACGTACAAGATGATTCCTTCAAAAGACCTTATTCAATTAAGGTTATTTCAAGGCGACTTCAACGGAAGATCTTATGAGAGAACACGATGGCATGCCAAAGAGAACATGACCATGCATACCAATGCAGGCGGATGCATAAAAATGGTGGGCATCGCACTATCAGAAAGGTATGCTATTTTACAACGCCTCCTTCAAGATATGTATCTTGCGAGAGAAAATGTATGATTGTGATTCATTATATGCGTTGCATTTTTATTCATACATTTTAATTTCAAGATTGATATAATCAATGCCATTATTATAAATTGCACTAAATGTTTAAAGGTCGCTCGTGAATGGCAGAGGCAAGGGACAGTGACATTACCCTAGCAATCAGGACAATGCCCTAGAGACTGACCATATACTATATGATCAGCGCCCAAGCCTCCTCTCCACCCAAGCTAGGACCAGGGAGGGCTAGGCAGTGGCTGCTGATGACTCAGCAGATAGACCTATAGGCTCCCCCAAACCCCCAAAAACTTAGCTCACAAGGATGGTAAGGTTGCAGACACTAATGACAATAACGAGTCTGAGCGGGACTCGAACCCCCGACTGGCAAACACCAGACAGAGACGTTACCAACCAGGCTACAGCAACCTATACCGATATCATTATCGCAAGATAAAAAGGTTATGACCTTTATTCATCACAACTTTCAAGAGGTAAATTATCATTGTACTGGATATCAAATAACATTCAGAAAGAGACAACCGAACTTCAATGATATCAATTAATTAACCAAAAACAATTATTATAGCGAGTTGAATGTTCCAACAAGTAAGGAAACACACACGACTATCTAGATTATTAAAGAGAAATAACTGTTTCAGTGTAGTGTCATAGCATCTGTATTATGGTCTTCCACTGTCTTTGGTTAGAGTTCTCTTGCTTGAGGGTATACACTGGCACACTTTTCAATCTAATTTCTCTTCCTCGTGTTTTGTTAGTTTTTATAGTTTATATAGGAAATATTTATTTCAATGTTGTTACCGTTCCTCACTGGGCTATTTTCCCTGTTGGGGCCCCTGGGCTTATAGCTTCCTGCTTTTCCAACTAGGTTTTTAGCTTAGCAAGTAATAATAATAATAATAATAATAAAAACTTTGTTACTCTGAATAACTTAGTCCAAGGGCTGTTTAATCAATATTCTTTTATTGTATAGAAGTCCATATTACGACGTATATACGATTTAGGAACCTTATTTCAATTTGAGTGGGATAAAAAAATGAAATAATTGAAGTTTATTTTATATTTCAAAGATGCTTATGTGGAGCATAGCTTAAGGTTTAAGGTTTAAAGGTCGCTCATGAATGGCAGAGGCAAGGGACAGTGACATTGCCCTAGCAATCAGGACAATGCCCTAGAGACTGACCACATATTACATGATCAGCGCCCAAGCCTCCTCTCCACCCAAGCTAGGACCAGGGAGGGCCAGGCAGTGGCTGCTAATGACTCAGCAGATAGACCTATAGGCTCCCCCAAACCCCTCCACCTTAACTCACAAGGATGGTAAAGTTGCAGACACTAATGGCACTAACGAGTCTGAGCGGAACTCGAACCCCCGACTGGGAAACACCACAGACTTTTAGCAACCCTAAAAGTTCCTGCGCCGCCCGGGAATCGAACCCGGGTCGCAAGAATGGGAATCTTGCATGATACCACTACACCAGCGGCGCTTAATACATAATGACATATTTTAGCTAAGGTGTTATACCCTACGTTACAGCAAGCACGCACTCGCACGCATACATACATATTATATATATATATATATATATATATATATATATATATATATATATATATATATATATATATATATATATATATATATATATATATATATATATAGATATATATATTTATATATTGTTAAGAAAACAACAGTAACATCTCGCCGGATCAACATAACTACAATTAGGTTTCGACTTAAAAACTATGTTGTTCCATTTCGAAGAATCTTAAATTTTCCATTTATCGAAATATGTTAATTAATTTCATGGAATTTCGGAGTTTCCAAATATTTTATATATTTTTCGTGTTCACCGTCATAGACTTTATATTGAAGTTTAATTCCATCGTTTAACCATTGTAGCCCTGAGGAAAAATCACGTAAATAAGTGGTTAGAATCACGCGCTGGCACCAGATATTAAACGGAACTACAAAGCTGTGGTTTTCTTTTCCTGAAACCTAACTGGAATTTTCTTGATCCGGAGAATGTTGACTTAGATTTCTAGACACCACGTATAATGACTATAAACGTAGAACATATATAAATAAAAACATTAATCATATATACTGTGTATATTATATATATATATATATATAATATATATATATATATATAATATATATATATATTATATATATAATATATATACCGTATATATATAAATATATATATACATATATATAATATATATTTGTGTATGTATATATATATAATATACAGTATATATATATATATATATATATATATATATATATATATATATATATATATATATATATATACTGTATATATGCACACATACATACATACATACATACATATATATATACATACATATATATATATATATATATATATATATATATATATATATATATATATATATACATATATAATCAAATGAAAGATAAGCTTGAGATGGAGAGCATTTGGTAAACAAAATGAGATTACTAAAAGTAAAATGCCACTTTCTCTACTATGAAAACTATTTAATGAGATGGTCCTACCAGTATTATCTTATCAATCAGACACTTGTAGCCTGACTAAAGTCTTAGAACATGAACTAATTACAATTCAAAGAGCTATGGAAAGAATAGCGATGTTAATAACACTAAGAGAAAGAAAAAGAGCAACATGGATAATGAGAATGACGGAAAATAACTGGACACTAAGAATACCAGAATGGGTCCCTAGAGATTGCAAAAGAAGTATGGGAAGGAAGAGAAGACGATGGATTGACGAACTAAGAAAATTTGTGAGTGTGAACTGGCACAGAAAGACCATTAACGGATGCATGTGGAAGGACATGTCTGAGGCCTTTGTTCTCCAGTGGACTATGATGATGATGATGATATAATGTGTGTGGGTGTGGTGCCCGAAGTATTTTGTCATACTTTTAAGTTACATAAATTAATCCAGTGTAACATTAATTGCTATGTGCAATATTTGAAAATATTTACGCATTTGCCAAAATACACAATTATATATATATATATATATATATATATATATATATATATATATATATATATATATATATATATATAGTATATATAACTATATATACATTATATATATATATATATATATATATATATATATATATATATATATATATATATATACAGTATGTGTGAGTGTGTTTGGGTGCGCGCGCATGAGATACACTATACATCAACGAGATCACTACTCAAAAGACTGACCCATAGAATACATTTGGTTCTAAAATATTTTCAAATAATCCTTTTCACTGATCCGATTACTGACCCTAAACTCATTCATGAAATTATACGTTAATTCATTCACACCTTATTAGTAAGGTGTATTGCTTCAGTCAATATCGATTCTCTTTAGCTAATCGTATCTTGACCTCGTTGAGGTACAAATTAGAAAACAGGGGAAGAGAAGCTGTTTCTGTTTT
Organism: Palaemon carinicauda; assembly: GCF_036898095.1. Classification (NCBI taxonomy): domain Eukaryota; kingdom Metazoa; phylum Arthropoda; class Malacostraca; order Decapoda; family Palaemonidae; genus Palaemon; species Palaemon carinicauda. The sequence goes on along the minus strand of NC_090747.1, from coordinate 93,848,931 downwards.
TCCTTTTCTGTCTCTTAATGTTATTCCCATCATTATTCTTTCCATAGCCCTTTGAGCTGTAACTAGCTTCTGTTCTATGGCTTTGGTAAGCCTCCAAGTTTCTGGTGCATTCTTTTTCTGTTTCTTAGTGTTATTTTCATCATTATCCTTTCCATAGCTCTTTGAGTTGTATCCAGGCTCTGTTCTAAGGCTTTAGTAAGGCTCCAAGTTTCTGATGCATAAGTTAAAACTGGTACGACCATCTGATTAAATACTTTTATTTTTAGAGAAATGGCATTCTACTTTTCATAATCTCATTTTGCTTTATATAATAATCAAATTTTCAATACCGTTTCGTACGTAAACCAAACATGCATCAACATTGGAATAGCTTGGAGTGACAATTATGAATAATAGCTTAGTAAATATGAAAGCACTTTTAAAAAGCGCTAACAACCATGCTATTTTTTTTACCTCCCTCTCCTCTTTTCAAAAGAGGATCACCAACTCGCATCTAAATAAAGCAAGAATTTTCAACAAACGTGACGGCTACAACTAAAAAAAATAATATTAATAAAATATTGTAATATCAATAGCGTCCACTTTAACCTTTAGCGTTTGACAAGAGATTTCTGGGATCCTTCATAGATGATGCCTCTAATTGCATCATCAATTAATGTCCAAGACAATATATAAAAGATACAAATCAATAACAAGTTTAATATCAAAGGATTAAATGTTCCCCTCTCTCTCTCTCTCTCTCTCTCTCTCTCTCTCTCTCTCTCTCTCTCTCCCCGTCACGGGAGAAAGGTCATATATATATAACTAATTCACCCCCAATCAAAACAAGTCGAGATCAAAGCATATACCAATTCATAAACACATCCCAGTCATCAAAATAATGTCAAAACCTTCCATTATTTCACTCCAGCTTCCGCTGAAAGGGATTAATATATCTCTTCACACTTCCAAGTATATAAAAATAAAATACAAACGCACATGTACTCACGCACATATGTACAATAGCATTCACATGGGAATTGTCAACGTGAGTTATACTTTCGAAAATGTTCCCGATTTAGGTTGCGATACCAGCCAATAGATGGCGTTGTTGCTTTCGCATCCTGCCGAAGACAGGAAAGAAAATTCTGCTATTGTTTGATGCCCTTAAATAGACACAATGTCTGTTTATCGTCACAGTCCCTGACGTCATGCAGGTCAGATCTGTCCATCACCCCACTTCCAAGAAATAAAGGAAAAGAAAAAAAATAACATTTTGCGATGATATCTACTCTTCTCTTCCTATGAGGTCATCTACAATATGACTAATTACCATATTGAGACAAAACGTCGCCAGCCTTCAGCGAGGCAAAAATCCCACCTACGATCTGCGCGCGCGCGCGCGTGTGTGTATGTATGTGTGTATATATATATATATATATATATATATATATATATATATATATATATATATATATATATATATATATATATATATATATATATATATATATATATATATATATATATATATATATATATAACAACAGAAACAACAAAAACAACAACAACACGACAACAACAACAACAACAACAAATGCAGCCGTGTCATTCATGTCTGAGGTTTGGGAAGTTTTCATCGAAAACCACGCTGGTGCCTACCGATTGGTGATGGTGGGAGACTTTGGTCTGATCGCTCACAGCATGCCAACCTAGTATGAGTGGCTCTGAATTTGCTGATCATAGCGATATACAAACTCTTTCACTCCGTTCAGGTATCCCCAATTAGAAAGGGTGATATAAATATATATATAATTAAATAATTTTCCCACACACGATATGACTTAAATGAAAAAGAACACAAGTTAATGCCGCATTCACCCTCTAATAGCTCAATCAGGGATGAACCTTGGTGCAATAAAACTTCCACACTATAGTCAATTCTTTTCAATGGGGCAGATTTGCACTGACTCGCAGGGGTGCCCCTTTAGCTCGGAAAAGTTTCCTGATCGCTAATTGGTTGGACAAGATCATTCTAACCAATCAGCGATCAGGAAACTTTTCCGAGAGAAAAGGGCACCCCTGCGAGTCGGTGCAAATCTGCCTCGCTAAAAAGAATTGACTATAGTTGCTTCATACTATACAGAAAGCTCATTAGCAGTGATTGGAACTCCTACACACACTGCTCAATCAAGCCTCATCTTTCAGGAACTCTTGCAGTTTCAGGATATCACTTGCCTTTCTTTCTAATTTATCCTATACACCCTCCAACCCTTTATAGGTCTTTCTATACTCATACTTCGGAGCAATTTTGATTTTTTGCTATTCTTTCCACATGACCAAACCATTTAAAAATACATCGATCAGTCCTATCGCCTACCCTATCATTTTAACCACCTCTGCAAACATCTACACTTCTTTCCCCATCCATTCTCCATTCACCAGACATACTATGCAAAGACTTCATCTTGACAGTTACACTATTCTTTCATTCTCTTTCAATATACACACTTCACTTCCATAAAGAGCAGTTGGTTCACTAACTCCTTTCACCTTCCCAGATAGGCTTCCAACCACACTTTCAATCTCTTACCAATTTGTGCTCATCCTTTCACCTTTCTTGCTTCTTTTATTCTGCGACACATCTATTCTCTTATCTTGATCTTGCCATTATCCTTTATATTCAGTTCATAATACTTATAAGACTCAACCACTTCTATTTTATATCATCCCTGCTAACATTCACTAATCTATTTCCCTCATTTAATTTACTTTTATTACCTAACTCATGCTCTAATTCACTCTAAACTTTTTCCTATTCAATAATAGTTTCCTTTAACAAGGAATAACTCCCGAGAACAGACAACACACCGATCATTGCCGTTTATATTGTACCAACCGTGTGTCACACGATCGTACATAGTAATGACATTTCATTATGTGTATATATTATGCTTGTATCTTCGCACTCCCCTCGCACTGACAAGGACCTGAAATAACATGTCTCTTTTTCTCACCGTTGACTTTTAACCGGTGCGGTGTCGGTTGAACAGGAAATTTCCTGTTATGTCTTTTATGCCTTTTCTGCATGGAGTTTATCTATATATAAACGAGTGTTCTGTAATAAAGTTTACTCAGTTGCTTTCATCCTGCCTTGGAGTCACAACCTTCTCTCGGCCCGTCACAATATAATTAACTGGATACTCTTCCTCCTCACACACCTATCCACCAGGTTCATCAGCAGCGTACCAGATCTCCCCAACTTCAAACGCTTCCTTGGATGTGGAGTTACTTCTTTCCTTGTACCATTTTCACAGCATATAACCAACTTTTATTAAGTGTGCCCATCCTCTTAACACCTTTGAATTGTACCGTGCACTCTTTTCACCCATCTCTCGTCACCCTTTCTTTCCATATGACGAAACTATCTAAAGCACTCTGACTCATTCTTGTGCCTATGCTAATCTTATGACTACCACTCTGATTCAGATATTTTTTCTATTTCATTTATCTTATCCCATTTATAATAAGTAAATAATTCATCTCTATGGTTTCTATTTTATTTCTTTCACTTGCATTCAACATGCACAATATATTTTCATCGAGAAGGGTTAGTCCAATAATTGGTTCATATATTTCAACCTTGGCATACATTAAAATTACCCAGTTCCTTCAAATGTTTTTGAAAACATCCTGCTGCCTTTCTATTATTTATTTATATTTACTCACCTCTTCTAACATTCCACCATTAGCTTATCTGTGGATTTACTACCAAATACCTGTTCAACTATACTGCTTCCATTTTCCCACCCCACATAAAAACATTAACTGTTCCATATTCCTTATTCCAATTTACCATTATGAACTTGAACTAAATAAAAAGTATCTCCTTTTGCAAGAACTTATAAGCTTTTTCACCAGTTTCTGCAGTTTATTTTTATTTCTCACCTGCAAGCAACAGCCATTCACTCCATTTCAATCCATCAACTCCCGTCTTTCAAATCATCAACCTCTTAATTGCCATTATTGTGTCATACACAGTCATTTCCTAAATACCCCTCAAGCTTATAGAAAGACTCTTTTCACTATTGCAGCATTCACAAAATACTAATTCCATCAACACAAGACAACATTATCTTCAGACATATCCACATTTGCGGTTTTTCTCATTGGCCTTTCTCTAAAGTTTTACTTTCGGGAAGAACTTACCCTCCAAAAATACTCTTTTAACCATATGCCTCATTTATATTTATCACCTTCTTGACCAATCTGTTCACTCTCCTGCCTTACACAAATTTCACATATATAAATATATATATATATATATATACATATATATGTATATATATACTGTATATATATATATATATATATATATATATATATATATATATATATATATATATATATATATATGTGTGTATGTATATACATATATATATATATATATATATATATATATATATATATATATATATATATATATATATATATATACATATAATATATATATACATATATAATATATATATATTATATATATTATATACATATATATATTATATATATATATATATATATATATATATATATATATATATATATATATATATATATATATATATATATATATATATTCATATATACAATCTTCACATCCTTCCCACCACTAAAATTTTCACACTTTTCCCTAGTAACTCTTATCCACCAACCCCGCAATTTTACAGTCTACATATATTCCTTCAACATTTGCATGTTAAGCCCTACCCCAATTCTCATTTTCTCCTAAACGAAACAATAAACCTTAGTGTCCATGATACCAGGTGGGAATAATAAGGAAAAAAAAAAAAACAAGGATCCAGTGTGACATTATCAGGTGTACAGTGACAAAACTTGCTATTAGCTATATGATAATTCACAAAATGTAAGAAGTGTTGGCACAGGAGAGAAAACAGAACTCATAAGAACCATCTTGCACCCAAGAAAATGTGATAAATGCTAGGTCGCAGTTTAAGGAAACTGCCCATCATTTAGTTTAGTGATGTCCAGAGAGGATCCTAGAAGAGAATCTTTACAACAGTGACACATGTGGCCAAGATGACAACTTTGGAACTAAAATCAAGACAACACGACGCAAAATAGCAAACCATTTTAGCATTCTCAAGTGGGTGCTCTCTCTCTCTCTCTCTCTCTCTCTCTCTCTCTCTCTCTCTCTCTCTCTCTCTCTCTCTCTCTCTCTCTCTCTTAAAATTGTCGAAAAAAATTGGTTCAAAAAACTGCAAGCGGAGAAAAGCTACAAGTAACATATTATAGAGATGATGACTAAACCTGAGTCCTGACCAAGTTGCGGTAAATAAACAAAAAGCAACTAGCGACTCTGTGGCGCCACAAAGCCACAGCATCGTGTGGCGGGGATGTGGTCTCCCATAGGTTTCCATTGTTTTCAAAGCCAAGCCACGCCTGTGGCGGGATGAGCGACAGAGAGCCACAGTCGCTTGCCACAGTCGCTAGTTTGCGCGGCAAAACTTGAAAACAATGGAAACCTATGGGAGACCACATCCCGGCCACACGATGCCGTGGCTTTGTGGCGCCACAGAGTCGCTAGTGTGCTCCCGGCCTAAAAGTCAGTAGTGAAAAGGAAAAAGTGATTAGGTGAAGGAAAAGAGCCCTCAAAAACACTACCATTATTAATCATTTAACGGTTCGAATAAAATGTCCTTGTGATATGATGCAGTTTCCCGTATTTTCTCATTTCTCTTCTCATTTCTATCTCCGCTACAATTTTAATCGTTTGTAAACAAACTGATTAACTCTACATTATCGTCTCTGCTTAAAGTATTTACGATTTTAGTATTCCACATAAATGCTTGAAATACATATGAAGTTATTAAATACTTTAGGCACACTGTTAAAGAATAATAATTTCAATAGGAAATTCTCCGTAAAAATATACTGTTCGCAGCCGTATTTCAGTAAAATACAGGGACCATAACTTTTACCCTACTTTGTTATCATATTTTACGGGTTGATGACCTAATTTCACTCCTTTATGTCAATATATCCGTTTTTAGGACTGTAAATGCCTGGCAACGTTTAATCCAGGATTTTTTCAATTTTTTTACGTCAAATTTTAAACAGTGAAATGAGGCCGAACGTTTTGTAACAATATGAGCACTGAGCTTTTGTTGATTATCAAATTATAGTTTAAGCTTGACGGAAAGGATGCTCTGTACGAATATATACGTATATACATGCTTTTACACTTACATACATCAATACGTACATACATACCATACTATTACTATTAATTGCTAAGTTACAACCCTAGTTGGAAAAGCAAGATACTATAAGCCCAGGGGCCCCAACAGGGAAAATAGCCCAGTAAGGAAAGGAAACAAGGAAAAATTAAATATTTTAAGAACAGTAACACTATTGAAATAAATATTTCCTATATAAACTATAAATACTTTAACAAAACAAGAGGAAGAGAAATAAGACAGAATAGTGTGCCCGAGTGTACCCTCAAGCAAGAGAACTCTAACCCAAGACAGTGAAAGACCATGGTACAGAGGCTAAGGCACTACCCAAGACTAGAGAACAATGGTTTGAGTTTTTATACCTGTATAAAACTGTATCCAAAACACTTGAAATCTCAATGCATATCTGGAAATTTTGATTTTAATCAACTTCACTCATGAACAAACAAATATCTTTCAATAGAGAGTTTCAAGGTTACCGATATTGACATTGACCAGAACTGACTGATGACCAAAGAATTATCAAACATCGTATTTCTCTTCTTCTTGTTTTGTTAATTTTTTTTTATTGTTTATATAGGATATATCTATTTTTTTTATAGTTTATATAAGAGATATTTATTTTAATGTTACTCTTCTTAAGATATTTTATTTTCCTCTTTTCCTTTCCTCACTGGGCTATTTTCCCTGTTGGGGCCTTTGGGCTTATAGCATCCTGCTTTTCCAACTAGGGTTGTAGCTTAGCAAGTAATAATAGTAATAATAATAATAATAATAATAATAATAATAATAATAACAATAATAATAATAGGGTTGTAGCTTAGCAAGTAATAATAATAATAATAATAATATTAATAATAATAATAACTGATATGGTTACGGACGTCGAAAACCATTTTGGGATTATGCAAATGAAAAGAATTAAAAATTATTGTTTTGTTGATACTTATGAGGTTGTGATAAGTTACAAAGCTATTCAGTTATTAAGATGAATGCTGGTCTCTCTCCGAAAATAATAATAAATAAAAAAAGGCCTAAGGTTATAACCAAACCTAATATCATGCCTTATAATGAAGATTTTATATCATAAGACATACTGAAGAGAAGTATTCAGTATTGTTTTTATAATACACAGAAATGAAAAAAAAAAAAAGATAATGAGAACCATTTCCATCTACAAAATTGCGACTTAGCTAAACAAATTTAATACCTTATAAAAATATAAAATAATTATATCAAGAAAAATCTATAATTCGTAAGTTGGAATAAATCATAAGATTGGACACTCGGATTTCAAAATTGCAGCAAGGTTTCGAGGAATCCCCAAGACGTCATATCCTTCGTCTTTTTTTTTTCTTTTTTTTAGTATCCTGTTTTTAGTTAATCCAGATAAGATACTCGACATCGTAACGTCTTCTCTGACAAACATTACCCCTTTTCATCTTTTAATTGTTCGATGCACAGATTTCAATTTTCCTTCTTTTTTTTTGTATGATATGGATTTTTGGGCTGATAGGAAAGAAGAGTGAAAACAGTAACTAACTAACCATGGTAGGGAATAGTTTGGAATGCTAGTTAGCTAACTTAGCCATGATAGTGAATAGTATAGAATGTTAGTTAGCTAACTAACCATGGTAAGGAATAGTTTGGAATGTTAGTTATCTAACTAACCATGGTAAGGAATAGTTTGGAATGTTAGTTAGCTAACTTAGCCATGATAGTGAATAGTATAGAATGTTAGTTAGCTAACTAACCATGGTAAGGAATAGTTTGGAATGTTAGTTATCTAACTAACCATGGTAAGGAATAGTTTGGAATGTTAGTTATCTAACTAACCATGGTAAGGAATAGTTTGGAATGTTAGTTAGCTAACTAAGCCATAGTAGTGAATAGTTTAGAATGTTAGTTAGCTAACTAACCCTGGTAAGGAGTAGATAGGAATGTTAGTTAGCTAACTAAACATGGTAAGGAATGGTTTGGAATGTTAGTTAGCTAACTAAACATGGTAAGGAATAGTTTGGAAAGTTAAGTTTAAATAAGAATAAAGTACAGTGTGGTTTGACCACAATTTTATCCATAGAGGTACATTTTTCTTATGGGCCTAAAGTTAATTTAATACAATAATTGCTTATTTTCTTTTAAATTCTGTTTTCTGTTCTCGGGTCACTAAATAGTGTCCTGACGCATCGCTTTGAAAAACAACTGTACAGATCATAACTTTGCTATGCAATTAATCGATTAAGGGAGGTGATATTTTGCAGACAGAATAAAAAAGTATATAATAAAAATATATAATAATCAATCTAGAAAAATACCATGTTATTGTTTAGAAGGCCTTTCATTTTATTTTGTAGACAATAAAAATTTATATAATAAAAATGTATAATAAATCTATAGAAGAACGTCATGTTATTGTTTAGAAGACCTTTCATTTTATTTTGCAGACAGAAAAAGAATATAACAAAAATATATAATAATAAATCTATAGAAGGCGGCTATGTTATTGTTACGAAGACATTTCACTTTATTTTGCACACAGAATAAAGTAAATCGTAAAAATCTATAATAATAAATCTATAAAAGAAAGCCAAGTTACTGTTGAGAAGACCTTTCATAATTTTTATAGCCCTTCAAATGGTATCATCGCGAAATTTAAATCATGCTAAAAGTTCCATTATATCAAGAAGAATGTTGTATTGATAATAAGATAAAAAATACAGCTTGTTAAACAAGCAGACTCAATCAAAACAATCTTAATCGGATGAGAGAATTCCTCAGCCAAGGTCAATAAAACGTAAACAAACCAGGACATGCCAGTAAAGGCAATAGAATTATTATATATTGTTAATACTAATATTGTTATTCTTAAAGTAATTATTTCTGGAGACGGTTTTATTTATCCTTATAACTACTGAGTATTTATATATATATATATATATATATATACTGTACATTATATATATATATATATATATATATAAAATATACATATATATATATACTGCACATTATATATATACATATATATGTATATATATAAAATATATATATATATATATATATATAAAATATACATATATATTATATATATAAAATATCAATATATATATATATATATATAATATATATATATATATATATATATACAAAATAGTAAAGCTGTCAAATCTTCATCAAAATCCAACAAATCACTGGAAGTGATTCGTACCTTTAATGTACCAGCCGGATTTCATCCAAATATGACCTAGTGATCTCTAAATTTTTGATCGACCGACATCCTTAAAACATTGCTTTCTACAACCTCATGGATAAATTCAATTAAATATTATTATTTACTGTCAAGTAATCATGACATCTTTATTTTTTTTTTGGGGGGGGGGAATTTCAATAAAACTTGTATTGACAATCAAATACAAGGCGTATGTCTTGGTATTATGAATATTACAACGTAAATTATATATGTTTTTCTTTCCATTTTTACAACAGCTTGCGAATAACTGCAAAAAGCTACATCCCTTAACCTTGTATTTCTTTACCGACATAAATGACCATACCACTCTTCCAAACTTACTATAACAGTTACTCAATAGTTTTAGACAAAAATAAAACAGGAACTTTAAAACTTCGCAAGTTTGGAACTACTGTTTAATGTTTTGTTTGGGAGACGCAAGTCAATCGTTTGGAGCATATTTGACGTTAGTCATGTGGTTCCTAATTTTATAAAATCTCTATATTATCTATAAATTTCAGAGCCTGGCCCTGTCCAAACCTGGAACTCTATTTAAGTGTGTTGCTAAATGAAAGTTCGTCAATCTTACATACCATTCCTGGTTATTGTTACAGGACAATGATATACCCTGGGCCAATGTAGTTGTTATTCATATCGATCATTAAAATATGAATGAGGCATTCTAAAGAAACAAGCCAATATAATAAAGTGTATGTATGTATTACCAATGAGAACTTTAAATCAAGAAAAGAGAATTGTCACATATAAAATATTCAAGATACAAATTAACATTTCGAGAATTACACAGTAGTTCATAGGTACGAAGGCATCTAGTTTCAAGTACCAATTATGAATCTGTAACCTTATAGGAACAACAAACATTATTCTTACTATTCTTCCAGGCAGGAAGACTTCTACAGTGTAGCTTTAGAGAGAAGTTAATAATCAAGCACTGGGTAATGCATCAATGTGGAACTCCTCCATAGGGGTATTGATACCCAATAGTCAAATGTAACTAGCTGATTTAAATGATATTGCGTCTATACCAGCACGGGACCTTATACAAAGTCACGTAATGTGGTGGGAAAATTGAGTAATAACCCTGGTGTGGACCTCTGTATTCTAAGAATCTAAGAATTCAAATCTTTAAAGTAAGATATGCTACAACCAAACCAGGTCTTACATACCTCCGGGCAGGAATCATATTACATACATAATTTTCAAATTCCTTGTAAAAACCTTTTAATTTTTTACTTCTCTTGCGAATATTTGTTAAATTCCACTTTTTTACTGTAAAAATCTGTGATTTTGAACTTTCTTGGGGAATATTCGTAAATATTTTTCTTATGAATATCTGTCACGTTTTTTACATTTCCTATGAATTTTTTGTCTATTATCTTCCTTAACGCCGGGCGAACTTGCTGGTCCTGG
>NC_090747.1:93834291-93837535 GCF_036898095.1 Palaemon carinicauda | reverse complement strand
ATTTTGTTGTGAGATATATATATATATATATATATACACACACACTCTAAACATATTTGTCTTCGGTTCATACTTAAGTGCCCCTTAGTTTTCACAGTAATACACTGTCATGTAACAAATCTTGTGCAAATTAGTAAACTAGGATACTATATAGGTATTATAATCTGAATCTGAATTATTTCCTGTGTAGGAAAGTAAAGTTAAATAACCTTTTTTTTCATATTACCAAGTATTGCATCTTTCATATAATGTAAAGATCGTGAAACTATCGGGCATATATCGAAGCAACGTATAATCTAATCCTTTTTATTATTATTATTATTATTATTATTATTATTATTATTATTATTATTATTATTATATTATTAAATGCTAAGCTACAACCCTTGTTGGAAAAGCAGGATGCTATAAGTCCAGGGGGCCCCAACAAGGAAAAATAAAATAATTTAAGAATAGTAACATTAAAATAAATATTTCCTATATAAACTATAAAAACTTTAACAAAACAAGAGGAAGAGAAACTAGATAGAACAGTGTGCCCGAGTGTACCCTCAAGCAAGAGAACTCTAACCCAAGACAGTGGAAGACCATGGTACAGAGGCTATGGCACTACCCAAGACTAGAGAACAATGGTTTGATTTTGGAGTGTCCTTCTCCTAGAAGAGCTGCTTACCATAGCTAAAGAGTCTCTTCTACCCTCACCAAGAGGAAAGTAGCAACGGAACAATTGCATTGCAGTAGTTAACCCCTTGGGTGAAGAAGAATTGTTTGGTAATCTCAGTGTTGTCAGATGTATGAGGACAGAGAAGAATCTGTAAAGAATAGATCAGACTGTGTCTGTGTAGGCAAAGGGAAAGAACCGTAACCAGAGAGAAGGATCTAATGTACTACTGTCTGGCTAGTCAAAGGACCCCATAACTCTCTTGCGGTAGTATCTCAATGGGCAGCTGGTGCCCTGGCAATATATATCTCCTAAGGCACAGATAAGTTGGAGTCGCTAGAGCGGCTAGACCTTGAAAGCTTGAAGCTAGGCCGTGTGGACCACTTTACCCTTTGCAAGTGTCCACCCTTTGCAAGTGTCCACCCTTTGCAAGTGGACACCGATGTTGGTATTCGTTGTTCGATGGATTGACTTGGCTGAGTAATCTGACAAGATAATGTCAATGGAGATTGATGATTGACTGATTGGGATTGACTGACTGGTTCATTATGGAGATTCGTCTGACCTACTGATTTTTTTTTTTCATGATTTTGAAATTGGCTGGATTCGTTCTTTACATTAAAGGCTATCTTAAAATGTGAGTTGATGAACTTTACAATATAGACATAATTAATGTTTATCATTATTACAATATTAGTAGGGTGTAAATCTAGTCTTATATTTTGAGATGTTTACAGTAGATGCATTTCTTGTTAGTTCTTGGATCCTCAGATAAGTGGATAAACAATAGAACCATTGATCGTTTTCTTATGCTCTACAGTAAATGCTAGCGTTCTCTCTCTCTCTCTCTCTCTCTCTCTCTCTCTCTCTCTCAAACTTATAACAAGTCTCAGTGGTCGGGTGTCAGAGGTGGGTGTTAAGGTGTATTTATGTGAACGTGTACATTATGACACCTTTGTGTCTACATGCAAATATAATGATGTTAAGTGTGTATCCTTAACAAATATTCATACAGTTCTTTTCATATTGGCATCTTCATCATCATGACTTAGTCGAATTGATGGTATTATTGAAATGAAAGTATTTTATCATTATTGTAAGGCATTGTTGTGTTCTAACTCAGCAGGATGGAGAGAGAAAGGTCTTTTCACAATCTATTAGATAAGGAACGCTATTATTATTAAAGGGAGATTTACCAGCGCAAGATAAGGAATGAATCGTTCAACTTGTTGCCTATTATTCACGAAGGCCAGAGAAAGTCAGTAAGTGTAAAACGTTCCATGCTGGAATTTTAAAATAGAATTTACTATAACCTCTCTCTCTCTCTCTCTCTCTCTCTCTCTCTCTCTCTCTCTTGTTTTTAGGGTTGTGACTGATTTTCTGGACAAAAGGTCCGGGCAATCTGCGCACGCTCTCTCTCTCTCTCTCTCTCTCTCTCTCTCTCTTTAGTGAGGGAATTCTTGAGCAAACAAAAGTGGGTGTTGAACACCTTATTTACTCTAAACATTGGACTATTTGTAAACCTTCCTACACAGATGGAATCCGATCTATCTAGAAAAAGCTTCATCGGTCTAAACCCCATAAACAGTATTTAAAACTAAAACATAAAATAAAACTAAAGAGGAATTTGCACCGCTTAAGAAAACAAGAAATGGAATAGTGAAATGATTATAAACCACATGTAAAGCCATCGCGCTGTCCGACAAAGAAAAGAAAAGAACTATTAGGTCACGTTTTGTAAATAACACATGTTTGTGCAATTGCTTCTATCAAGGGGGGAGAAATTAATGTTGTTCTAATGCCGCTAGACAGTTGAAAAGGTGGCCGATGGGGAAAGCCTTGCTTTGTATCTGATCTCGTTGATGTTATCTCTCTCTCTCTCTCTCTCTCTCTCTCTCTCTCTCTCAGTGGCTATTTTTCACCATGGAGAAAGAGAATAGCTAAGTAGATACATGTTGATCGTATTCTCTCTCTCTCTCTCTCTCTCTCTCTCTCTCTCAGTGGCTAGTTTTCACCAAGGAGAAAGAGAATAGCAAAGTAGATACAATGTTGATCGTATTCTCTCTCTCTCTCTCTCTCTCTCTCTCTCTCTCAATGGCTAGTTTTCTCAAAGGAGAAGAGAATAGCAAAGTAGATACAATGTTGATCGTATTCTCTCTCTCTCTCTCTCTCTCTCTCTCTCTCTTAGTGGATAGCTTCCTCCAAGGAAAAAGAGAATAGCAAAGTAGATACAATGTTGATCCTATTTTTTTTTCTCTCTCTCTCTCTCTCTCTCTCTCTCTCTCTCTCAGTGGCTAGTTTTCTCAAAGGAGAAAGAGAATAGCAAAGTACAATACAATGTTGATCATATATTTTTTTTTCTTGAAATTGAGTTTTTCTTCTTTTTCTTGAAATGAAGTTTACTTCCTTTAAAAAAAGTTAATACTATTTAATCTTTTTATGTTAATGCTGAATGTTCTGATCTCGTTGTTATTGTCTTGTTAAGCTGGCAAGAGGCCAGGAATGTTTTTTTTCTCAAAGAAAAGTCTTCATTTATTACTCTACTCAATGTCTTGTTTAATATTTTCAAGTCAAGGTAAGATT
>NC_090747.1:93816791-93829291 GCF_036898095.1 Palaemon carinicauda | reverse complement strand
ATTAATCTCTGGGACCGTCGTTCAGTTAGTTCATTATGTATGTTGCATAAGACTTTTTATAATTCTGACCATACTTTACATTCATAATTCTGACCATCCTGTACATTCAGATCTTCCCGGACAGTTCCATCATGTTCGTAATACTAGGCATGCAGTTAATTCTAATAGTCAGGCCTTCTCCATCATGAGGTTCAGTACTACACAACATTCTAAAAGTTTTTATTCCAGCTGTGACCAAGTTGTGGCATGATCTTCCTAATCGGGTAGTTGAATCAGTGGAACTTCAAAAGTACAAAGTTGCAGCAAATGTTTTTATGTTGAAGAGGCTGACTCAAGTTTTCTTATAGTTTATATATGACATATCTGTTTTAATATTGGTAGTGTTTTTAAAGTATTTTATTTTAATTGTTCTTTACTTATATCGTTTATTTATTTCCTTATTTCCTTTCCTCACTGAGCTATTTTTCCCTGTTGGAGCCCTTGGGCTTATAGGATCTTGCTTCTCCAACTAGGGTTGTAGCCTACAATAATTAATAATAATAATAATAATAATAGAATACAACCAGAGACATAAAGCAAGCTAAAAAGTGTCCAGAAGTATAGCTGAGAAGGACACTAAAAGCTACCATCTTGTTTAGAATTTTATCATCATCAAGCATACCAAAATTCACCTGAATATTTAAGCTAATTCCACGTGATCAATCAGGAAATTGGGGTAAGGGTCCGCTCAGCTAAGCATGGCTATGTAACTTGTGACTAATATCAGTGCTGATATAATACAATTTTATCGTCATTTGATAATAGCGTGTGAATCAAGGCCCACATTTTTCACCTCTGTGTCAGACTGGGCCATGAGGTACGATACAATGTCTGCACTGCTGGATGCGACAAACATATTATTAATTGCTAAGCTACAACCCTAGTTGGAAAAGCAGGATGCTATAAGCCTAGGGACCCCAACAGGGAAAATAGCCCAGTGAAGAAAGGAAACAAGGAAAAATAAAATATTTTAACAACAGTGACAACATTAAGATAAACATTTCCTTTATAAGCTATAAATACTTTATCAAAACAAGTGGAAGAGAAATTAGATAGAATAGTGTGCCCGAGTGTACCCTCAAGCAAGAGAACTCTAACCCAAGACAGTGATAAAAGACCATGGTACCCAAGACTAGAGAACAATGGTTTGATTTTGGAGTGTCCTTCTCCTAGAAGAGCTGCTTACCATAGCTAAAGAGTCTCGTTTACCTTCACCAAGAGGAAAGTAGCCACTGAACAACTACAGTGCAGTAGTTAAGCCCTTGGGTGAAGAAGAATTGCTTGGTAATCTCATTGTTGTCGTGTGTATGAGGACAGAGGAGAATATGTAAAGAATAGGGAAAACTATCGGTGTATGTGTAGGCTAGGAAAAAAAAAAGCTGTGACCAGAGAGAAAGAATCCAAATGAATACTGTTTGGCCAGTCAAAGGACCCCATAACTCTCCAGCGGTAGTATCTCAACGGGCGGCTGGTGCCTTGGCCAAAGTCTAGATCTTGGGCCAACCTACTACATATACGTATAATGTATAAGTGGATTAATGGTTTTCCTTATCAATTATCCTTAATTTTTTTAACATCTTTAATTATTTTCACAAAAGGCATCACGAAGGACTGCAGGTAAATAAGATCAATTTAATTTTGATGATTGTTTCTGCACAGGACCTTGCTGAGGGCAGCTTGGATCGTAAAAGAGGCATAGGAAGTTTAATTGATAGTTTGAAATAATTAAACATATCAACAAACTAATCAAAAGATCCTTCAGTCCTAAGAAATATTGTAGGATATACCATCACCAACAGCAAAAAAATTTCCAAACGGTTATACTGTAGAATCGTTATTTTAAAATAACCTAAACAAAACTATGAAAGAATAAGTACATAATCAAGTTAATGTAGAGCACAGTCTATAAGTACAGAACCCCCATTGGTATATACTTAGAACCCACATAAGTATATATCATAAAACATGTAAACACAAATATTCAGACAATAAAACTAATCATAGATACATATTCTCCCACACAGAATCAAGGCCCTCTTTGAATCAATATTAAAATCATGAAGGACTACCAGATCTATACTCAATTTTTTTTCAATGAGGCGAATTTACACTGACTCGCAGCGGTGCCCTTTTAGCTCGGGAAAGTTTCCTGCTATCTGATTGGTTAGAATTATCGTGTGCAACCAATCAGCGATCAGGAAACTTTTCCTAGCTAATAGGGCACCCATTGAAAGTCGGTGCAACTCTGCCTCCCTAAAAAGAATTGACTTTAATTTATGTAAAACAGCAGAGTTAAATGCGTGTATGATTTTGATTAACATAGGGAAAAAGTTTGTTGACTGCAACATGGGAAGGAAAAACTGGAGTCGTTGTACCCTAACCCATTATTGAATTGAATGAAACTGGCTATGGTAAAAAAAAAAAAAAAAAAAAAAAAAAAACGCTGCAAGATAAACTAGGGCAAGGCGAACGCAATCTTCACCTTATCTTAACATATGGCGTTTGGGAATGACTCAAGAATAATTTCTCTTCCCTAGGACATTTGGCAAATAGCATCTTGCTTTTCCAACTAGTGTTGTAGCTTAGATAATAATAATAATAATAATAATAATAATAATAATGGGTGCAGGCTGTCTGGCAGGGTCTAGGCCTATACCTAGACTGTGCGTGAGAGTATATTTTCAAGAAAGGCTGAAGTAGCTACTGTATGTCCACCATACATCTGTCCAGGTGTCCTTCAGAGATTCCCTGAGAAAGGGAACCACTGTAGTTAATCCTACAGATAAATGAGCTCCTTTACCCTTTTTCCCATGGGCTTTGAAAATGAGCCGATCCAGGTGTTTCGAGTTTCTTGTACCGACTTGTGCGTACATGTTCGTGGTTTGGCTGATGCTAGTTTTTCCTTAGTTTTGTGCATAAAGTTGTAAATATTTAGTTTACGCTGATATACGATAATGTGGTTATAAAGCATTTTGCTTTAGCATGGGACAGGTGTCGAAAAATGAAATTATTTTCAATAATACCATATCCATTAGTAGAGATATTCTTAAATAAAGTATTTGAAAAATAAAAGGTTCTATGCTCTTGTATATATATATATATATATATACAGTATATATATGTATATATATATATATATGTATGTATGTATGTATGTATGTATATATTTATAAATTATATATGCATATATATAAATCATATATATATATATATATGTGTGTGTGTATATATAAATTATATATATATATATATACATATATATATATATATATATACATACATATATTTGTGTATGTATGAAAGTATCAAATTACTTTGAAACTTATTTTTGAGTGTCTGTTATCCATTGTATCTCTCTCCCCGATCAGTTTTTGTTACTGTATCATATTTAGAGCGGACTTTTTGAAATCAGAGCATGCATATCCCGGGGGGGGGGGGGGGTTTCTTAGCAATACATTTTTATCACGCATGCGTTTCACCTTTAACGTAATTAGTAAGCTACATGTAATTTGTATTATTTTTCTTTATATTCAAAAGTGTAAATTACATTATTTATAATTACAATCTTTGCAGTATGGTTAGTGTACATAAGTATTTTTAATATAAACATGTATCTTTTACATTAATAATTGACTCATCTTGATATTGTTACGATCTACTCAAAAACAGTATTTGATATATTCTTGTAAACGTTTTATTTATTCTTTATTGATAAATATTTTTAATAGCCACCTACCGTAATGAAATTTGCTTTTAAGAAAGACGTCTATATCCTCTTTCGTATAACGTTCTTTTTACTAACGCTATTAAAATCCTTTTTTTGTCGTGTGATTAAAACTTAACATTAATGTATTTAAAAAAAAGAATTGTCCCTGTTTATGCTACAAGTATGGAAATAGTACACTTGAAATATGACAATCTTTTTATGTACTTGTAAAAATAATTTAGTTCCTTTGTCTTTTTTTTTTTTTGGCGACAAGTGATAATCTTGAATTTGTTTGTAAGCTCTCGTGCATTGTCTTTACTATGTCCAGGTCCTGACTATGTCCAAGAGTCTCTCTCTCTCTCTCTCTCTCTCTCTCTCTCTCTCTCAAAAGCTTCCGAACTGAATTCGATCCGTTTTGCTTGCTATAAAATTAACTCCTTACCTTTAAGTTACCATTAACTCGTTTCCCAATAGCAATGACCCGTGAAACAACCGCTATTAAAGGATTTCCACCTCAGGCCTTTGTAATCTTCGCGGTCAGTTGGGAAGGACTTGACGGGGTCTCAAATTCTGCCAATCCCTGCTTTTTATATTTATGCCTATCAAATATCTCTCTAGGCCTATTAACACGAACTTGTGATGCAGAATTAGGCCATGGTCTCCCACAACGCAGCTAGAGGAATGTTTGTAATATGTAAATGTTTCCTTTCTGTGAAGGTGCTCAGATTTTTTTATTATTTCTAACTCTTTATCAATGGTCTGTTTCTTGTATGTGAGAATAATGTATAAACGGTTTATACATTTTTGATCTAAGACTAAAATGAGGTTACGTTGTATTGTAGCTATTCCTAGGTCAAGGTGTGCAGCCTTTTTGAAAGAGAGAGGAGGAAGGGGAAGGGAAAGAGGAAGGAGAAGGGAATGGAAAAGCTAGAGGGAAAGAGAAAGGAGGAAGAGAAAGGGAAAGGGAAATAGAAAGGGAAAGGGAAATAGAAAGGAGGAAGGGGAAGGTAAAGAGGAATGGAAGGGAAAGGAATGGGAAGAGAAAGAGAAAGGGGAACGGAAAGAGAAGGGAGAAAGAGGAAGGGGAAAGAAAAGGGAAAGGAAAGGAGGAAGAAGAGAAAGAGAAAGGAGAAGGGGAAGAGAAAGAGAAAGAAGGAAGGGTTAGAGAAGGAGAAAGGAGGAAGGGGAAGAGAAAGAGAAAGGAGGAAGAGAAAGATAAAAATCTCCCTTGCAATGATACAATTGTAATCCCTCTTGGAAAACTTATTTTGTTGAAAGGCAAGTGGAAGGACACTTCAGATTTTTCTTAGCAGAGGTTTAAAGTGACCAACCCCAGTCTTGATGTGTCCGCTCGTACTACTTTATTTATAACGTGCCTAAAGGGTTGCACTAATAAGAATTTATTTTTATTGAAAAATAGAGCTCCTTGACAGCCATTCAATTCCGTGGGATATATATATATGGAAATATGTTGGATTCTTGCCAATATTGGGGTTTTGGGTAATAAAAAATCACCTATCGACTTAGCAGTACGAGCTTTTAAACTACCTGTTAAGAATTATATAGCCTATTAAGGATTTCATAGCTACAAAATAGCCAGCTCGGTGGAATAATGAATCTGCTGAAAATAAGTTAAAAAGGTAAAGCCATTTGTTTCTCTATGGGAATTTCAGAACAAAAAGAATGCACGAATCAAGTAATTGAAACAAAATTGCTTAGGCCTTTAGGTCACACCAAACTGTCGCATGGGTATTTGATGTTCTTACCCCGTGAAGAAGTTCATAGGTGCATTGAGTGTGACTGTATTTTAACTTTAAAACATATTCTTAGTGACTAAAGTTTGTAAGAGAGAGAGAGAGAGAGAGAGAGAGAGAGAGAGAGAATTATTGACCTTTTATCAGACAATGGGAATATCTGATTTTAGGATTTTAACTTTTTATAAGAAACATGTTTTAAATTTCTGTATAATTATCACAGATTTTACCTCATAATTTATATATTTTTTATCCATTATATTTTGAATATGTTTTATTTTATTCATTTATTCAATATTGATATTTTTCTTCCCGATGCCACTCTGTAAGAGTCGAGTTTGCCCTAATGGACTGGATAATATTTTCTTTTAATAATAACATACCTACTACTGCCTCACCACTATTCCGCTTCTGAGATGGTACTATAAAACAGACAAGATAACTTTAGAACAATAATCTGGGGAACATTGTCCAGTCTAACCATCAGATTGAAGATGGCAGCAACTCGCTAGCGAACTTTGTCCAATCAGGCGTTCATATTAAAGAATAGCAACTCGTTATAACGAACTTTGTCCTGTCTGACAGTCGACTAGAAAATTGTAAGTCAGCTAAACCATGACATCTTATCGGTGGAGGGAGAGGATCACCAAAATTTTGGGCAAGATAAGAAAATGAGACTGTAGTATCATATGAAATGCGGGATACTTGTCTGTCATGTCTTATTGTTACTGCGTTTTTATTTCTTCAATCTACGTCTGTATTTACTCTGGGTTAAAGTTCGTTTGTGTCACCCGATTTCAATATCTCATGTAATGCTATTATAATTACTATTCTGGTTGTTTTCATTATTATTAGCACCATAGTTTCATATTCCGTTTTCCTTGCGCTGTCTGCTAGCATATTTTTCGGTATTTTATTATTGTTAAGTGTAATTTTAACTTTCTCTGATTGTGATGTGGTACTGACTGTTGCATAGACGTACAATTTTACCTCTGAAAGAATAGGTTCCATCTAAAAGTACTGTAGGTTTATTAGGCCATGGCAAACAAATGTAAACTGTTGTTTACTAAGCATAATCTTTCTTTCTTCTTGACAATATTGCCCTGTTCTCCTACCGTAGACATTGTTCCAGGAGCCTAACGTTTTCAGATATTGCTTCATGAGCAGAATATTTTCGATATTGCTTCATGAGCATAAAATTTTCAGATATTGCTCCATGAGCATAATATTTTTAGATATTGCTTCATGAGCAGAACATTTTCAGACATTGCTTCATGAGCATAATATTTTTAGATATTGCTTCATGAGCAGAACATTTTCAGACATTGCTTCATGAGCATAACATTTTCAGACATTGCTCCATGTACTTAAGATTTTCAGCCATTGGTTCATAATCCTAACATTTTCAGATATTGCTTCATGAGCATAACCTTTTCAGACATCGCTCCATAAACCTAAGATTTTCAGCCATTGGTTCATAAGCCTAACATTTTCAGATATTGCTTCATGAGCATAACATTTTCAGACATTGTTTTACTGTAGAACCTAAATTTTTCAGCCATTGGTTCATAAGGCTAACATTTTCAGGTATTGCTTCAGAGCATAACATTTTCGGACATTGCTTCTTGAACCTAAAATCTTCAGACATTGGTTCATTAGTCTAACATTTTATAATCTAGTTTAATCATCCTCCGTGACATTATCAGACAGGTCCATGAGCCTAACAGCTTCAGACACTGCTCCATAAATATATTTTCAGACATCATAAGCCTAACATTTTTAGACATTGCTCTTTGAGCCTAACATGTTTAGACAATGTTCCACGAGCCTGATATTTTCAGATATTGCTCTGTGATCTTAATATTTTCAGACATCGGTTCATATGCCTAACATTTTTAGCCATTGCTCTTTAAGCATAACATTTTTCAGACTTTGTTCCACGAGCCTGACATTTTAAGACATTGTTCCATGAACCTGACATTTTCAGACATTGCTCTTTGATCTTAATATTTTCAGACATTGGTTCATATGCCTAACCTTTTTAGACATTGTTATTTGAGCCTAACATGTTAAGACATTGTTCCATTAGCCCGACATTTTCAGACATTGCTCTGTGATCATAAAATTTTCAGACATTGGTTTGTATGTCTAACATTTTTAGACATGGCTCTTTGAGCCTAACATGTTCAGACACTGTTTCATGAGCCTGACATTTTCAGACATTGGTCTGTAACCTTAATATTTTCAGACATTGATTAATATACCTATCATTTTTAGACATTGCTCTTTAAGCATAACATGTTCGGACATTGTTCCATGAGCCTGACATTTTCAGACATTGCTCTGTGATCTTAATGTTTTCAGACATTTGTTCATATGCCTAACATTTTTAGGCTTTGCTCTTTGAGCATAACATTTTCAGTCATTGCTCCAGGAGTCTGACATTTTCAGACATTGGTCTGTAATCTTAATATTTTCAGACATGATTCATATACCTAACATTTTTAGGCGTTCTCTTTGAGCCTAACATGTTCAGACATTGTTCCACGAGCCTGACATTTTCAGACATTGCTCTGTGATCTTAATGTTTTTAGACATTGGTTCATATGCCTAACATTTTTAGGCATTGCTCTTTGAGCATAACATGTTCAGACATTGTTCCACGAGCCTGACATTTTCAGACATTGCTGTGTGATCATAATATTTTCAGACATTGGTTCATATGCCTAACATTTTTAGGCATTGCTCTTCGAGCATAACATTTTCAGTCATTGTTCCACGAGCCTGACATTTTCAGACATTGATCTGTGATCTTAATATTTTCAGACATTGATTCATATACCTAGCATTTTTATACATTTTTCTTTGAGCATAACATGTTCAAACATTGTTCCATGAGCCTGACATTTTCAGACATTGCTCTCTGATCATTAAATTATCAGATATTGGTTCATTTGCCTAACATTTTTAGACATAGGTTTTTAGCATAACATGTTCAGACACTGTTCCATGAGCCTGGCATTTTCAGACATTTTTCTGTGATCCTAATATTTTCAGACATTGTTCCAGGAACCTAACATTTTCTTTGGCATTTTGCTGTTTCTCCCAATGTAATTTTTCTTGAGATGTTCAACGAATTCGTGTGGAATAAAAAATAAGTTTCTTAACGTTTAGAACATCTCTGCACTTGATAATTTTTTATTACCAGCAAATTTACGAGAGAGAGAGAGAGAGAGAGAGAGAGAGAGAGAGAGAGAAATCAAACATACTTACGACTATTGGCATACATTATGAAAACGTTTGCGAGTAAGCCCTTGAGATCACGTATCACTACTTTTGCAATCATTTGCCTTAATAAGAAATTTGTATCAATTCAGGTTATCTGACTCGTGACCCGTTTACTAAACATATGAAGGGCGCGAAAGTCCTATATTTAACATATACGCTGGGACCTGTACATGATTATATATATATATATATATATACTGTATATATATATATATATATATACTGTATATATATATATATATATAGTTGTAACATTTTTGTTTGCTACTGAATATATATATATATATATCTATGTATATATATATATATATATATAGATATATATATACGTATAGATATATATATATATACGTATATATATATATATATATATATAGTTGTAAAATTTTTGTTTACTACTGAAAAATCATTGTCAATTAAAGTAAAAAATAAAAGGCAAAAGTTTTTACGATGGAATATTCTGCCAGATACGTTCAATTGGTGTATTAAGTTTTTGCAACTACGATTTCATGAAGGGAAATTGTGCTTTTTCTCTGTATGTGCTTTTGAAAGCAAAGCACGAAAAACGTTTGCTTTATTTCCATGAGAGAAGGAGAGACTGAAAGAATGAGGCTTGGGATTATAGTTGATGTTTGAGTGCAGAAAATGGCAGGGGAGAGGAGGGGAGGGGGAGGGGAGGATCGAATTGGAGGGGAGGGTAATATAGGGGAGGGAGGGTAGGGTAGGGGAGAGGGGGAGGAGTGGGAGGTGAGGGGTGGTCTGGGTTGCAGGTGCATCACGTAGCCATGTGCCTACGTGACCTCTCTCTCTCTCTCTCTCTCTCTCTCTCAGACCTACAAGCACCCACAGACACATACTGTATATATATATATATATATATATCATCATCCTCATCAGCCTGAACAAGTTCACTGTAGGACAAAGGCCTCAGTCATGTCCTTTCAGTCGCGTCTGTTTATGGTCTTTCTATACCAGTCTATATCCGCAAATTTTCCCCTCTCTCTCTCTCTCTCTCTCTCTCTCTCTCTCTCTCTCTCAATATACTATTCAGCCCTAAATAATTAGGTGTTTCACGAACATATTTTGCACTGGTGGTCTTTCTCTATTTGCTGAACAGATTTCTTCCTGGAGTATTGGCGAATGCTTTCCTATCTCCATTCTTGGAACACCTGGTGTCTGAGATTTTCAGAGAGGAAACACACATTGAGAATTAAACATCCAAAGGAAATCAATGATTTGAGAATTCAACTTCATACTGTAGTTAAATATTCAGCTTAGTAATCTCCTTTTATCGGTTAATTCTCAATGTTTTTTTTGTTTTTTTTACGTGTCCCAAAAATTTTACCCACCAAAATGTTTACACAGTCTTACAATTGGATTTGAACATCGCCCAATTTTAGATTTCTATCCTGGTCTTGTTTGCAATTTTGTGTGTGTGTGTGTGTGTGTGTAAAACACGATTGCATTTTTTTCTGCAGAAAGTCTGTGTTTTGATTTCAAGTTATGGTGTTGCCAAACTCGGTTTTCTTAGTTTTCTTCTTAATATGTGAACAGAACAAGTAACGCATGTTTGTTAATACGGTTCCACATAACGCGTGATTTGAGTGACCTTGGTATCGTGACGCCTAATAACCTTCAGTCAATCATTTTCCCAGAAGGAATTAACAACTTGATGTAAATATTGTCAGTAAGATGCTAAAAGAGATTTCATAGATTTTGCACGTGTGACACCGTCCTGAGGCTTCGCAAAAATCGTCTCTCATGTTACTAACCTGAAATGGGAAATTGGGAATTATGAGGGTCGTCCTTAAGACTAAATTTACCAGCAATGGTCCAGCTTTTTTTTTTTATTACTTTTCTTATACATATTGGAGTTGGGGATACTAAAGTCTAGGTTTTTTTTTTTTTTTTTTTTTTTGTCATGTACTTGGAAAGCATGATTCTTTGAGTTCAGCTGTAGTTCTTGGATGCTTTTACGGTAAATAGTCTATGTCTTTTAATTATTTTTTATTTTTGTTTTGTTTAACATCCATCCCTCCCCCCCCCTTTGTTTAAAGGTTTAGTATGAAGGCTAGAGACACAGCAGATTCGCTTTGATAAAATTGCTCTCATCTCACGATTTTATAGGATACTTTGAACCTCATTCCTAATTCGTATTTGTCCTTTATTAATCAGACTGATATTTGTAGCGAATGGATGATATTTACTATAACAAGAAACATATTTTGTGTATTGTTTCGTTCATTCTGATGTATTCCTGTTATATCTTCGTACATAAACTGTGGAAATTATTTAGAATTAGGTACTAATTGCTGTATTGGTGTTAGTATTGCACACCGCCATTTTCCTTCAAGATGCTTTCGGTCGCCTATGGTAGAAATCTCCAAGATGCGCGTGCACGCACACACATACATACATACATACATATATATATATATATATATACGTGTGTGTTCTCTCTCTCTCTCTCTCTCTCTCTCTCTGCATATATATATATATATATATTTATATATTTATGTATGTATATATATGCCTGTTATATTTATAAAAGAGAGAGAGAGAGAGAGAGAGAGAGAGAGAGAGAGAAAAGATGGCACACAGCCATTGCCCTTTTTTTGCACTTCTTTGTTCTATGGATAAACAACATAAAGGAAATGACGCAATTTGGCAACCAAGTGACATTTTGCGACTTTGCCAAGTTGGTTAATTAGCCTGAAGAAACCTGTCCGCTGATTTGGTCAGCCATTTCAAGCTGCTTCTCGGTCGATACCCCTTTTTTTGTATTCATTTTTTCTGCCCACCTCATTTTATTTCCTTTAAAGTCCACGCATGAATGGCAGAGGCAAGGGACAGTGACATTGCCCTATCAAGCAGGACAATGCCCTAGAGACTTGACCTTCATTTTTTTTGCCCACCTCATTTTATTTCCTTTAAAGCCCACTCATGAATGGCAGAGGCAAGGGACAGGGACATTGCCCTATCAAGCAGGACAATGCCCTAGAGACTTGACCTTCATTCTTTTTGCCCACCTCATTTTATTTCCTTTAAAGCCCACGCATGAATGGCAGAGGCAAGGGACAGTGACATTTCCCTATCAAGCAGGACAATGCCCTAGAGACTTGACCTTCATTTTTTTTGCCCACCTCATTTTATTTCCTTTAAAGCCCACTCATGAATGGCAGAGGCAAGGGACAGTGACATTGCCCTATCAAGCAGGACAATGCCCTAGAGACTTGACCTTCATTTTTTTTGCCCACCTCATTTTATTTCCTTTAAAGCCCACTCATGAATGGCAGAGGCAAGGGACAGTGACATTGCCCTATCAAGCAGGACAATGCCCTAGAGACTTGACCATCTCTATGATCAGTGCCCTAGCCCCCCTCTCCACTCAAGCTGGGACCAAGGAGGGCCAAGCAATATCTACCGACGACTCGGCAAGTGGACCTATAGACTCCTCCTATCCCCCCATCCTTGGCTCACAAGGATTGTGAGGTTGCAGCTACCAAAGGAACTAACGATTTTTAGCAGGACTCGAACCCCAGTCTGGCAATCACCAGGCAAGGACGCTACTAAAAGGCCACCACAACTTAAGTGGTATTGTTTCCCCTGTTTATTTTTCTAGAATCTTATAACAACGAAGTTGCTGATTCAATGTTTTTGTTGGGTTGCGTTTAATGTGTAGTTGATTACTAGGTTGGTTTGCTGTGACAGAT
>NC_090747.1:93799322-93801822 GCF_036898095.1 Palaemon carinicauda | reverse complement strand
CTATCTGGTCTTAGCTAAAGAAATCATCTTTATATAATAAAAAGTGCCTGGCTGTACACACACACACACGTACTATATATATATATATAAATATATATATATATATATATATATATATATATATATATATATATATATATGTATATGTAAGTAATATATATATATATATATATATATATATATATATATATATATATATATATATATATATCTTTGTGTGTGTGTATGTATATGTGTGCGTGTATATTGCTTCCCGGTCACGCATAGGTTTCCCTCTCCTTCGGGAAGCAGGAATAGTATTTATATTTTATTATCATCAGGAGATTTTTCAGCTAATGAGATTAGCTCGACTCTTACAAAGTTGGCCATAAGGAGAGGGAGTAGTTATACCCTGGTCAGAGGAGAACCCTGTATTTACGTGCATATCGATCGTGATAGTTGCCCGTCATTTTTGACGATTCGTATAAACCAATAATAAGATAATATAGATTACTATAATTGAAACGTCATCTACAAGAGTATCGCTCAGATCCGTCATTTATGACGGGTCGCTTACACTAGTAATAAGATATTTATCTGGATTACTGTAATTGAAACGTCCTTTAGAAGAATTTTTTTTTCACTAGCAATTTCAACTAATAATCATCGCCAGAAATCTAATAGTGGTCTAGTTTTCCGAAATATAGTAAATTTATTTTGTTTTTCGGTGATACCTCCTAATCCATTTCTTATCTATTGATATGAACGATAAACCTTGTTGAGGAAAATCGTATATTTTAGCAGTTTATTGCTTTATATATATATATATATATATATATATATATATATATATATATATATATGTATGTATATATATATAAATTTATATATATATGTGTGTGTATATGTATATTATATATATATATATATATATATATATATATATATATATATATATATATATATACGTGTGTTCTTATAAACGCATGCATACCGATTTTTCTTTCAACTGCACTTTGATCGTTTAGATATGCTGATCCCAGGCTTATATAAAATTTTGGAAAAATAAGCTTTTAAAAACTTGATAACAAACCTAAGCACCAAGGAGCAAGCGGCAATGGCACTAAATTGAAAATATCTACACCTAAACATTTAGTTTCATTTCATTGGAAATAAAATACTTCGTAGAAAACTTACATACTGGCCAGGCTTCCTTGAACCGTTTAATCCTGATATTGATTTAAGAAAATCAATATTTTCTGTTTTCTAAATTCGCTTTAATGCGTGTTGGTTTTGCTCCGGCACGACCTACGTGCAGTTTTGTCGTCGTGCCGTCTTTGCAAGTGAATAATGATTTTTTTTAATTTAGTATTTGGATTTACCGAGTCAGCTGGGGAGTAAATTCGGTACCCCCAACGAGTTCGCAAACATGTCCACATACGTCGTGCACATGTTGACTACACTTAGTAAAAAGCATAATTTTAATCGGAAATTCTCTTTAAAAGTTTTCTTAGGTTATAATTTTTTTAATTTAGTATTTGGATTTATCGCGTCAGCTGGCGAGTAAATTCGTTACCCCCAACGAGTTCGCAAACATGTCCACCTACGTCGTGCACACGTCGACTACACTTAGAAAAAGCATAATTTTAGTCGAAAATTCTCCGTAAAAAGTTTTCATAGTTTATATAGGAAATATTTATTTAAATGTCACTGTTTTTTAATATATATTTTTTCTTGTTTCCTTTCCTCACTGGGCTATTTTCCCTGTTGGGGCCCCTGGGCTTATAGCATTTTGCTTTTCCAACTAGGGTTGTAGCTTAGCAAGTAATAATAATAATAATAATAATAATAATAATAATAATTATAATGATAATAATAATAATAATAATAATAATAATAATAATACTGTTCTCAACCGTATCTCAGTAAAATACTGGCGACCGTAATTTTACTCTTTGTTATCATTTTTTACGGGTTGATGACCGTAATTGTTATTTATATTTTACGGTTGGTGACCGTTATGTCACCCCTTTACGTCAATATATCCGTTTTTAAAACGGTAAAAATCCTGGAATAAATGTTGCCAGACATTTACGGTTTTTTATGCAAATTTTTAACAATGTAGATATCAAGATGGCGAAGATGATTATTATTGATGACTGGACTTCAAAAGTTCAAACTTGCATCAAATATTTTTATATTGAACGGGTTGATATTAGTATTTTTATAGTTATATACCCTGTTAGGAAAAAAACCGGAAAATCTCCGTAAAAATAGTTCTCAACCGTATTTCAGTAAATACAGGCGACCGTAATTTTACCTTATTTTGCTTTTACTGGTTGATGACCGTAATATCACTCCTTTACATCAATGTATCCCTTTTTAAAACGGTAAAAAGCCTGGAATTAGTGTTTCAAGACATTTACCCCTTTTTATGCATATTTTAACAGTGTATGAAAGATCTATTTTGATGTTACTGGTCTTAAAATATTTAATTTTAATAGTTCATTAATTCTCCTGT
>NC_090747.1:93776822-93794322 GCF_036898095.1 Palaemon carinicauda | reverse complement strand
AGAGAGAGAGAGATATTGGATATACCCCTCCGTCACTTTCTTCGTTTTCGTGGGCCTATAAAGATGGAGGGGGCGCTTCTAGTATAAGAAAGAAAAGTAAATTGACAAACCAATAAATAAAATAAAGAATGTTGTTTATCCTTTATCCAGTTTTTCTTATTCACCTTCACAATAAAATAATCTCTACACCTGCGGGCTGCTTAATTGCAAGAGCCCGTGCTAGGCCAAAAGTCCTTGCAGTTTTTTTCGACAACAACAACAACAAGAAAATAGATAGATTAACAAATTGCAAAGACATGTTCAATTATTTACCGAAGTAAATAAAAAATAACTTGAAGCGAATTTAATAATAAAGGTTTAGCAGAAGTTAAAACTACGGGCTGCAAGTCTGAAAGAGCCCGTGCCTGGCCGTAAGGGTCAGACAATCTTTAAAAAAAAAAAAAAAAAAAAAAAATTAATCGCAAGCAGCTGCGAAGGATTAGTATTGTTCGAAGTCACTCGCGGATTATCGCATGCCATTCCGATGTCCTCCGAATCCTTCGCGAACAGTTGGTCAAAAACAGCGGGTCAAAAGAAAACTGACCCGGCCTTAGGGTCAGATTAATTTCCTAGGAGGTCCTTCATGTGGAATCTAATATTACAGGTCTCTTGGGGGCCGGGGGTAGGCCATTAGCCTACATACCCAAACAATGTTTACCCAATTTTCAAGGAGCGAGACCAGTTTATCCTAGTGGCCTCGGTAATTGGTATTACTTTAGTTATTTCTTGTTTTTCTTTACTATGATTAAGAAAGTTTATTCAGTGGAAAAATATATGATTAATTAATTTTTGGGTGTTTAACTGATTTTATAATGTTTTCCTCATGCTTATTTTAGCGTTTTATTCTTGTGGATTAACTGGAAGAAATCATAATCTTCAGCATTTCTAGAAATGTCACTGTAAAGGCCTTCACTTATATGGTATAGGTTCAAGTCGGTCACTAAGCTAGAGAGAGAGAGAGAGAGAGAGAGAGAGAGACTCAGAATTTAGAGAAAGATCTAGGTATTGAGAGAGAGAGAGAGAGAGAGAGACTCAGAATTTAGAGAAAGATCTAGGTATAGAGAGAGAGAGAGAGAGAGAGAGAGAGAGAGAGAGAGAAAATGCTGCTATATGATATTTAGAACTTTTGCTTATTGGTCAACTCAGGGTCACGTGAATAGTCAGTTTCGCTGTGCGAGGTTAGAGATAGGCAATCTTCCAAAGAAAGTTGACCGTAAAAAGGATAGCCTGAATAGGCCTGTTTTTGCTGGATAGGCCTGTTTTTGCTGGATTATACCGGCTATGGAAGGCCTCTAACTGTCCCTTATGTATAAGGGGATAATTTGTTTGTAGAGGGAATCTCATCCTATGTTTATGGGAATTGATACTTGGATATGTATGTTTATGCCTATGTATGTTTGTAAACTTTAGATGTATTG
Organism: Palaemon carinicauda; assembly: GCF_036898095.1. NCBI lineage: Eukaryota > Metazoa > Arthropoda > Malacostraca > Decapoda > Palaemonidae > Palaemon > Palaemon carinicauda. The sequence continues at coordinate 93,792,865 of NC_090747.1, read as the reverse complement.
GTTATACAGACTTGTATATGGAAATTATATACATACTGTACATAAGTCTTCTATTTTTGACGCCTAATGTATTATATATCAATTGTAAACTTGAAATAACAATCCCAAATTATATATTTATATATATATATACATATATATCTACACACACACACACACACACACACACACACACACACACATATATATATATATATATATATATATATATATATATATATATATATATATATATATATATATATATATATATATATATTGTATTATATGTCTTAATCTATATACGTCGTTTATATATACAAATGATTTATAATATCTTAATGGTGTATAAAAATCGAAGAATTATCTTTGAAGAGTCATTTCTTCGGTTTTTCGTGTCATTAAGACCACATATGTATATACAGTATATATATATATATATATATATATATATATATATATATATATATATATATATTTATATATATTATTTATGTATATATATATATATATATATATATATATATATATATATCATATCTATATAGCAGCTTTGGAATTATTTTCGTCTCTCAAGTATTAGATTATAGTCTACATTTCCACGATTAAGAGGAGCAATAACGAATAGCTGCCCATCTTAGATGCCCCACTAAGTTTTAAAATAGGGAATATGAACACTACGTTCTTCTCAAAGGCTATCAACTACGGCCACTGCCTCAAAGGTGCCATTGAGTGCCCCACTCGGTACCAGGCCCACCACCAATGCACCTCTCACACTGCATTAATTAGGCCACTACCCATGACGAACTTGATAGAAATGCCCAGATGCCCAAAAGCTTCTAGACAACGGCTTTACTAATGCCAGATCACAATCGATGTCAACAGTTGGTATGGTTTGAGAGAGCTAAGAAATCACAATGATATATGGGTAAATAACCATATTCTATGGGTTGTGATGGGCTGTTGGTCACGTCCTTTGCCTGGTGATCTCCTGCCTGGGGTTCATAGTCCCTCTCAAACTCATTATTTCCTTTGGTCACTGCAACCTCACCAACCTTGTGAGCTAAGGATGGGGAATTTGGGGGAGCCTATAGATCTATCTGCAGAGTCATTAGCAGCCATTGCCTGACCCTCTCTGGTCCTAGCTTGGGTGGAGAAGGGGCTTGGGCGCTGATCATTTGTATATATGGTTAGTCTCCTGGGCATTCTCCTGCTAGCAAGGGCAGTGTCACTGTTCCTTGCCTCTGCCATTCATGAGTGACGTTCAAACCCTTGAGATTCAAGCGACGCCTGCTTACAAACATGATAAGAGAATAACAGACTAAATTATGGAGACCTCCGTCCATCCTATATGCAGCGCTGGATATAAAAACCTATATTGAAAGATATTCTATGAAATCTTATCTCCTACTTAAGTATATGGTCATTCCCACCCAGTCGACCTCTATATAACTATATTTTCCCAAGATAAGAGCATCTCCTTGTTGCGTTTATCACTTTGCACACATGGGCATGAACTGGACTCGGTAGGTAGGGAACCTCCCGCCTTCAAGATGGGTCATTAAAAGAGGCACTCCCTTGACAAACAAGACCTGCTTCTTTTTAGTAGCAGAGGCTGAAGTATCGGCTTGTGGAGAGAATCACGAGCAATTCTGCAAACTTGGGGCCTCTTATAGAAATGGAGAAAAACTATGTGCATGCAAGCGCAGGCTTACACACACTCAAACATATATTATATATAGCCTATAAATACACCGTAGAGAGGATAAGTAAGTCCTTTAAGGCACATAATAATAATAATAAGCAGGTTTAACCAGTTTTATAACCACTCAACGATGTGTGTATGTATGTATGTATGTATTTTTGTGTGTGTAAATATTAGTTAGTCATGATATATATATATATATATATATATATATATATATATATATATATATATATATATATATATATATATATATATATATATATATATATATATATATATTTATTTGCATGTATGTATGTATTTATGTATATGTATGTATAAATATGCTATAGATATATACAGTATGTGTTTGATTATGATAAAAAGGGAGACCGATTACTTGTGTGCAAATCCTTAATATAGTTTATGTCACATAAACATACTCTTTCTGTTCTTGTGCCCCTTGCAAATTGTATCCCTCTTTTTTTTTGTATCGATACCATATTCGTGCACATTGTTCTAGGCGTCGTCTCTATTTTGCCAAAAGTTATACCTAAAGGACATCAATCTTGTGGACGTCACGTGGGTCTTACTGTTGCCTTATGGATACTATTTCTGAATTTCTTATTTTTTATTTATGTTGTTCTTTGCGTCTGGTTGTTTGCGCTTTCCGGCTTGATATAACGATAATAGAAATATGAGGTTTTGTTTCTACTAAATACAGTCTCTCTCTCTCTCTCGTGTTTTTTTTTCTATAATAACGTGTATTTCTCCTCCTCCTTCTTCTTCTTCCCATTTCTATATGGGGTCGCTGTTTCCAGTCAGCCTTCTCCATCTTCCTCTGTCCTGTACATCTTGTTCTCTTAGCTCCTTTTCCTTCATGTCATTCAATCATCATCCTCTCCTCCTACGCCTATTGACGCAAAGGGCCTCGGTTAGATTTCCCCAGTGGTCTCTTATCTTGAGCTTTTAAATAAATACATCTCCAATCGTCATCTCCTATTTCACGCTTCATAGTCCTTAGTCTTGTAGGCCTTGGTCTTCCAACTCTTCTAGTGCCTTGTGGAGCCCAATTAAATGTTTGGCGAACTAATCTCTCTTGGGGAGTGCGAAGAGCATGACCAAACCATGTCAATCTACCCTTTACCATGATCTCACCCACATGTGACACTCTAGTAATCTCTCTTATAGTTTCATTTCTAATCCTGTCCTGCCATTTCACTCCCAATATTCTTCTGAGGGCTTTTCCATTCAATAGTTTATCATAATAACTGAACATTGGCCTTCCCCTCTTCTTGTACATCCTGTCATGAAATATCAAGTTTTGTTCTATCAGTTTTAGTTTAAAGTTTTATTATAATTGAAAAAGCCATTTTTTTTTTTGTAACACCAGCAATAATTTCAGCAATTGTCCTTGCCTATAGCATTGAAGACCTGTTTTTTTTCTGGTGATATGCCTGTTATTTCACCCATAATATTTTTAGATGTAAGAAGTTTCATGAAGTTATTATTATTATTATTAGTAGTAGTAGTAGTAGTAGTAGTAGTAGTAGTAGTAGTAGTAGTAGTAGTAGTAGTTATTGTTGTTATTATTACTAGCTAAGCTACAACCCTAATTGGAAAAGCAAGATGCTATAAGCCCAAGTGCTCCAACAAGGAAAAATAGCCCAGTGAGGAAAGGAAATAAGGAAATAAATAAACCATATAAGAAGTAATGAAGAATTAAGATAGAATATTTTAAAAACATTCCAACATAAAAACAGATATTTCATATAAAAATTCTCATGTCATATGTCAGCCTGTTCAACATGAAAATATTTGCTGCGAGTTTGAACTTTTGAAGTTTTACCGATTCAACTACCTCTCAGTGAGAGGTTATAATAACCACCTCCTCGAACTTCCAGGCTAATTTTTAGTTGTTTACCACCTTTAGTGAATGGAGTAACTTAGGCTATTTCGTCTCTTTTAGAATTAAAAGAATCACTGCAGACATTAGGAAGTTAATTGTGTGTAAAGAAATTTTAGTACCTGTTAATTCTTGGAAGTCACAGGATAATCACAGTAAATTGGAAGAATGCATTACAGTTCTGCTAGCTTATATATATATATATATATATATATATATATATATATATATATATATATATATATGTGTGTGTGTGTGTGTGTGTGTGTATATATTATATATATATGTATATATATTATATATATATATATATATGTGTGTATATATATATATATATATGTATATATATATATATATATATATATATATATATATATATATATATATATATATATATTACATTATATCTTTAAATATTTTATATACTCACCGTATATATTCCATAATCATACAGGTGTATGAAGCGCCAGTAAACAATTTTTTTTTCCTACAAGTAATAATTAACAGAATTAGGCCTTTCGCAAAATTGATAGAATAATTAAGTTGCATCTGTTATTACCACCGTCAATGAAGTTGGAAGGAGGTTATGTTTCACCCATTATTATTATTATTATTATCATCATTATTTTTATTATTATTACCAGCTAAGCTACAACCCAAGTTGGAAAAGCAGGATGCTATAAGCCCAATGGCCCCAACAGGGAAAATAGCCCAGTGAGGAAAGGAAAAAGGGAAAAATGAAATATTTTAAGAACAGTAACAACACCAAAATAAATATTTCACATATAAACTATAAAAAAGGCTTTAACAAAACAAATAAGAGAACTCCAACTCAAGACAGTGGAAGACTGTTTGTGTAATTGTGTTTGTTTGTTTGTGAACAGCTTCCAATCCACAATTTTAATCCTAAAGTAATGAAACTTGCAGGGATTAACTTATGTAAAAATCTGAAAATTATTAAAATTTGGAATGTCAAGGTTACGGTCAAGCAAAATGTCCAATTCACGTAATCAGCCATAAGTTTGGACATTTTTGTCACAGAGACTTCACACTTGGTTCATATTTGATTGTGTGAAAGTTGACGCTAATTAATACATGTTAAGGTCAAAGGTCGAAAAATAAGCCACCGCGGCGGAGGTCTGCGCTTTACTGAGTGTCCCTTTAGTTCTAAAGTAAATGAGAAGTTGTCCTATTATATATCATCCCTTTTTAGATTTTTCATCCACAACAGACCAAAGTTATGTCACAGAGTTTTATCAAATAATGTAATAGAAATATTAGTATGATATTTTTGTAGGGTTCAGCTCATAAATATATGTTCAGATATTTTGTTTCACAAGGCATTTGCATAATTTAATTCCCAAATGGTGCTGAAACGTTTTTTAGTTTAATGAAATGTTATTCAACATGTGGATTGGAATGAATTGATATTTGCATATTAATGGTGCTCACATTTTAATGAATAAAGTAATCTCTGCTCAGTATGTACATGTTAGTAAACACAACTAATACAGCTGTTTCTAGTCCACTGCAGGACAAAGGCCTCAGACATGGTCTTATGCTTGGTGTTTGGCCAGTTTTTATCACCACGCTGGCCAGAATGGTAATGGTGGGAGAATTTTGTCTGATCGCTCACAACAAACCAACCTAGTATGGGTAGCCCTGGCTAGTACAGTTAAGGTATCCCTGCTCGGAAAGGATAGTAAACACACGTACGCACAAACACAGACTTGTTGATTATACAGATGATCCTTGCCTCTTTTCTTTGATCACATAACTTCTGATAGACATTTGGCTACCGAGTCTTGACAAGGGATTTGACTGAAATTCGTGCATGACTTGAATTATTGGAAATAAAATTAAATCCTATTATTATTATCAATATTTTCAATAGCTAAGCTACAACCTTAGTTGGAAAAGCAGGATGCTATAACCCCAGGGGCCTCAACAGGGAAAATAGCCCAATGAGGAAATGAAAGAAGGAAAGATAAAATATTTTAAGAAGAGTAACAACATTAAAATAAATATTTCTTATATAAATTATAAATACTCTAACAAAACAAGAGGAAGAGAAATTAGATAGAACAGTGTGCTCGAGTGTACCCTTAAGCAAGAGAACTCAAACCCAAGACAGTGGAAGACCATGGTACAGAGGCTATGGCACTACCTAAGTCTAGAGAGCAATGGTTTGATTGATTGTCTCTCTCCTAGAAGAGCTGCTTACCATAGCTAAAGAGTCCCTTCTACCCTTACAGAGAGGAAAGTGACCACTGATCAACTGTAGTGCAGTAACCCCTTTGAGGAAGAATTGTTTGGTAATCTCAGTGTTGCCAGGTGCGTGAGGTCAGAGGAGAATATATAAAGAATAGCCCAGACTATTCGGTGTATGTTTAGGCAAAGGAAAAATGAACCGTAACCAGAGAGGAGGATCCAATGTAGTACTGTCTGGCTAGTCGAAAGACCCATAACTTTATCGGTAGTATCTCAACGGGTGGCTGATGCCCTGGCCAACCTACTACCTGTTAAACAAACATTAAAGTAAGATTATTAGTAAGAGTAGGATTATGATCCTATCCTCTAGCTCATTTAAAATTTTAGCTGTTATTCTTCAGTTTTGATAGCCATATCCGGTCTGTCTCTGTATTGAAAAGATCTTTCATGATTTTTAGAGACGTGTCTGTAGGTAAGGAAATGTTTTATTATACTTTTATTCTTTCACGTTTTGAATATGGGTCTCGTGTCTAGTTACCAATAAGTGACCTCCATCTTAAATTGTTTGAAAAACAAAGGATCTTTGATAGTGCCTTGACCTCTCTTGCTAACCAAATGGGTCTTCATTATTCCATCGACCTCTCTTATTATTATTATTATTATTATTATTATTATTATTATTATTATTACTAGCTATACTACAACCTTAGTTGGAAAAGCAGGAGGCTATAAGCCCAAGGGTTCCAACAGAGAAAAATAACCCAGTGAGGAAAGGCAATAAGGGATTAAATTCTACAAGAGAAGTAATGAACAATTAAAACTAGATATCCTAAGAACAGTTACAACATTAAGATAAATCGTTCATATTTAAACTATAAAAACTAAACAAAAACAATAGGAAGAAAAATAAGGTAAAATAGTGTGCTTAGTAAAGGATCTTTAGTGCATTGACCTCTGTTGCTTAACAGAGGATCTTTGATAGGCCATTGACATCCTCTGCTTAACAAAGGCTCCTCGATACTGCATTTACCTCCTTTGCTAAACAAAGGATCTGTGATAGTGCATTGACCTCTGTTGCTTAACAAAGGATCTTTGATAGGCCATTGACATCCTCTGCTTAACAAAGGTTCCTCGATACTGCATTGACCTCCTTTGCTAAACAAAGGATCTGTGATAGTGCATCAACCTCTGTTGCTTAAAAAAGGATCTTCAATAGAGTATCGAATTCTGTTGCTAAATCAGAGGTCCTTAGTAGTATGTCAGCCTCTGATGCTTAAAAAAAAAGGTATTTTATCAAATGCAGTGACCTTCTTTTGCTTGAAAATGCTCTTCAATAATGCATTGACCTTTCTTGCTAAACAATGGTTCTACGATAGTGCATCGACCTCGGTTGTTTGATAAAGAATCTTGATAGTGCAATGACCTCTTTTGATAAACAAAAGGTCTTTGATAGTGCATCGACCTCTGTTGTTTAATCAAGAATCTTGATAGTGCAATGACATCTTTTGATAAACAAAAGGTCTTTGATAGTGTATCGATCTTTGTTGTTAAACATGTTTTGTTTATAGTCCATTGACCTCTCTAATTTAACAACTGTTCTTTGATAGTGCATTGACCTTTGTTGCTAAACAGAAGTTCTTTGCTAGTGCATTGACCTCTCTAATTTAACAACGGCTCTTTGATAGTGCATTGACCCTTGTTGCTAAACAGAGGTTCTTTGATAGTGCATAGACCTCTAATTCAACAACAGCTCTTTGATAGTGCATTGACTTTAGTTGTTAAACACAGGTTCTTTGATAGTGCATTGACCTCTCTAATTTAACAACCGCTCTTTGATGGTGCATTGACCTCCAATTTAACAACGGTTCTTTTATAGCGAAATGACCTCTAATTTAACAACGGTGTTTTGATAGTGCATTGACTTCTCTTACTTAACAATGGCTCTTAGATAGTGCACTGACCTCTGTTGCTAAGCAAAGTCTCTTGGATATTGCTCAGAAATCTCTTGCGAAGCAAAGGTTCTCTATTAGTGCATTCACCTTTCTTGCTAAACAAAGGTACTTTGATAGTTCATTGACTTCTCTTGACAAAGAGACTTTGATAGCGTAGTGACCTTTAGATAAAAGTTCTTTAATTGCCTAAGAAGGATCCTTTATTTATGCATTGACCTCTGTTGCTTAGCAGACTCTTTGATAGTGCACTGACCTCTCTTGCTAAATTCTGGTTTTGCTTTGTTACTCCTGAGCATCAGAGATAAGTGACAGGTCTATGTCCTTGAGACCAACCCTTTATACATATTATTGCCCAAGCCCCCAGAGGCAGACAATGGCTTCCGTTGGATAGGCAGGTAGACCTATATGCTTCCACATAGCCACCATCCCTAGCTTTTGGGCTTGGCTGGAAACCATTGGCTATAACTCCTGACCCTTGGGCAGCGTCTTAGGGACGTTTTCAATAGCTTACCACAACTTCTCTTGCTAAAAAAAAGGGCTTTTTGAAAGTTCACTGAACTCTATACACCACTTTGCCTTTTCTCTCTTGCTTTCTCTTGTTTCCCTGCAATTTCAAGGCCTCTCTCTTCTTTCAATGGCATTGAAAATATATATCCCCCTTCTCAGAATCTACCAAGAGATTAGTTATTATCTCTGTATGACCAAACCACAACAAATTACTGTGTTGTAAAATGCTATCAATGCTAACTTTTTTTTTTTTTACAACTTTTTCGAATTATGTACCCTTCTTCACTGTATATTTTCTACACAGGTATTTCATATCGATACTCCCTTCCATTGCACATGTTTCATTTGCATTAACAATTACGCTTTACTTCCACAAAGAGGTTTTGATTTGATAAACCTTTTATGTATTCCAATTTTTGTTTCTTTGGACACGCCTCTACTCTTTTGCATAACTCTTGCTACCTTCTGTGCGTCACCTGTTCGTTAGTTAGTCACTTTATTTTGTTGTACCATCGATCTCTTCGTTTTGATATACAAGATCTTAATGATATTAACTTCCTATTTTCATTCACCCGGATAACAAATCTCGATAATATTAATTTTCATTATTTTCTACTATCATAATTTTCTGTAGAATTTCCTGGCTATCGGCGGGGAACAGTGTCGCATCTTGAGCCAATACTGTACGTTTCATGAAAATGAAACTTGCACCTACATCTGTTCTTTCCTTGACATCTTTCGTCACCTCATGTCTATAAATACAGTATCGAAAGATCACATCCACTTTCCTGTCTACTTTTTTATGAGTCTGCTCCATTTTCATCCTTAAAACATGTAATTGATCTTCATAAACTTCGTTTTGCACTGTACATCTTTCACCCAGTTTATTTCAGATAATTAAATTTCGTCATTTTCTTTCTGTGGTGCCATATTTGTCTCTATTTTTTTTCTTTTTTGCTTTTAAGCTTATCAGTGGACAGTTGTCATATTCTTTCTGTGGTGCCATATATGCCTCTCTCTCTCTCTCTCTCTCTCTCTCTCTCTCTCTCTCTCTCTCTCTCTCTCTCTCTCTCTCTTTCAAGCTTCTCAGTTGACAGTAATAAGATACCTATATTTTTCTCCCTCTCTTTTCCTCTTCAAAACCAATATAAACATTTTTTTCAAGAACATTTATGTAAACGTCATATCCTTACAAATCTCGGTCTACTCCATCATTTTACTAAAGGACAATGAATCATTCAATCCATTTCTTTGAATTCTCTCCTCGTTGCGGTCATTTTATTCTCCCTCCCCCCTCCGTCAATCAGTCAATTTGTTCTTAGCACTAAGCCGTCTTTTGCAATCAACTGGTGCTCTCCATTCTTCAACTTTTGACTGTCCAAATAGATAATATACCATATTCTCTTAATTTTCATCAACCCCTATTACTTTTATAAAATTAAGTTTGTCATCACTAAAATTCAGCAACTCAAAAGTGTATTGCCCATTGAAATAAGATTTCATTTTCTTCATATAGATATCTTTTTATTTGATATTTATTTTGAGAACTATTTTCCCATTAACTTTTTTCTTAATGGATTTAGTCCTCTTCAGAGAAACGTTTTCTCACGAATGACCTGCTCACACACATCTCAAGAAATATTTCATCAACAAATCTCATGTTTATAATTTTTTACTTGAAGGCAATCTGTGATATGTCTACACGAATCTACCTCTAAACTTGCAAATGTATTTCAAAAATTCTTTTATCATCTGAAATTATAATTGTAATTCAATATAGGACATATCTGTTTTGACGTTGTTACTGTTTTGGAATGATTTATTGTTAACTTGTTCTCATCATTTATTTATTTCCTTTCCTCACTGGGCTATTTTTCCCTATTGGAGACCTTGGGCTTTTTCATTTCCTCACTGTGCTATTTTTCCCTATTGGAGCCCTTGGGCTTTTTCATTTCCTCACTGTGCTATTTTTCCCTATTGGAGCCCTTGGGCTTATAGCATCTGGCTTTTCCAACTGGGGTTGTGGCTTGGCTAATAATAATAATAATAATTGTAGTAATAATTCCTTTCTATATTTTTGCTTCCTATGTACCCATACCTTTTACAGACCTTGTGACCTCATCCTTGGCCCTTTCAAATTCCCCAGCCATTTGTCTTTAATCTTGAGTCTTTTTTTACCTCCATTATCTTTCTGCACACCATTCGACCTTCTTGTCTACTAATTGCATTCATAGCCACATGCTCAATGTTTCTTTTGCTTTAGTTCGTAATACATCTCCAGATATTTATATACAGTTTATTAAATTAGATTAACCTTTCGCCTCTTTAGAACATACACACACACACACACACACATATATATATATATATATATATATATATATATATATATATATATATATATACAGTATATATATATATATATATATATATATATATATATATATATATATATATATATATATTTATACACAGACCTGGAGAGAGAGAGAGAGAGAGGAGAGAGAGAGAGAGAGAGAGAGAGAGAGAGAGAGAGAGAGAGAGACAGAGAGAGAGAGAGAGAGAGAGAGAGAGAGAGAGAGAGAGAGAGAGAGAGAGAGAGAGAGAGAGAGGTCTGGTACTTTGTTTACACTAATAGCACATTTCAAAATAGTGTTTAAAAATAAGGAATTCTCTTTTTTTTTTTTAACTATAATGAGGCTTCAGAATAACCATTTACTTCTGTTTAGGATAGATTGAGAACAATACCCACATTCAAATATTTTTTTTACTTGTTTAAATGTGCAATGGTTTTCTAAACAAAATTATATATCAATATATATATATATATATATATATATATATATATATATATATATATATATATATATATATATATATATATATATATATTGATATTAGAAATTTCGCAATTGTTTAACAGAAAAGTGATCAATTTATATATATTTTTCTAACCCTCACCTTTTTATTTGATTGTAGGCTATGCCATCTTATGAGTATTTTTTTTCTTTTTTACTTTTTTTTCTTTACCTTTTAGCTTCACGTAGTCATGTCACTTTAGAAGATATCTGGACTAGTATGTTGATCATTATTTTTTTTTTTTATGAAATTGACAATACAATAAAAATCTATTTTTTACCTTTGAAAATTTTGGCATAACTATCTGTAAAATTATTTATATGAATTTCCCATATGTAATGAAATCTGGAATTTTATGTCTATATGGGTTCGTTTGGATATATATATATATATATATATATATATATATATATATATATATATATATAAGTGTTGTCTTCATTCATAGGATTGGTCTGTTAATATTTCCATCTTTCTTAACTCTTTTTGTATCTAGTAATCATAAATCCAAGTCTTAATTCAATGTTCTAGCTTTATATATATGCTGTAAATATAAGATATGTTTACATACTGAATACTGCTTAAGATTTTATATGCCCAAATTATTTTAGAATCTTTCAGATGAGTGTTACTTCCATCGTTTACTTTTGCAACATATTAATATTAGTTCCTTTTTCTTCTTTCAACTTCATATAAATTGATGATTACATTTAATTTATTATCTTGTATATGTCACACTGGCAAAGACCCCATTGATTTTTCTATGATATATATTTTTATCAATAGGTTACCCTCATTTTATATATTTTGATAATCTAACCTGAATTTGATATTTTGTTATCAATGCTTTAGAACTTATTTAGAATATCTTGTAGATATAAAGTAATACATTTCATATTTTTTTTTCTTTAATTTTCAGCAACACAATCACGAGACAAAATGTATTATATATGCATATATTTAACTTTTCATATACTGTACTGTATACCTGATTTGTTGTGGCATTCCAAGATATTACATTAGAAATTATTCAGTAACACAATCACGTGACAAAATGTATTATATATGCATATATTTGATTATTCATGTACTGTACTGTATACCTGATTTGTTGTGGCATTTCAAAAGAATATTTTGGAAATTATTCAGCAACACAATCACGTGACAAAATGTATTATATATGCATATATTTATTTATTTTTTATATACTTTACTGTATACCTGTTTTGTTGTGGCATTCCAAAATATTACATTAGAAATTGTTTTTGTTCATGTTAGGCCAATGGATATACTTGTATTTTTTTCATAATATAGATTTTAATTTACCGTTTCCTAGAAATGAAATTACCATTGAACACTAATATTTTTAGCTATATATTTTTTATATATAAAACTTCCAAGAAAAAATAAAAGGCATGATATGCATTCATCTAAAATAATAAATATAATGAAGGGTGTAAGGAAAAACTTGCTTTAAACTTCTTTCTTTTATAAGAAAAGTATCTTACAAAATTCTTGCTTTGCACAGTTTTTTGCATAAATCAAGATATCTTTGCATATAAAATATACATAATTTATATATTTATAAAAATTCATACATACAGTCTCTCAAAAAACAGTAATACTATTTATTTATTTAATATTTATACAACACAAGGTACTCCAAAAATCGCACTGACTTAGATAGGTTTATATCACTGACCTCCGTACATCAAACTGCATAAAAGAACATATGACAAACTATTCAATAAAGTTTAAACAAATATTTCTCCGACGGGTTTTACTCCCCGTCGGATCTTTTACAGTAACATAATTTCTACTTTTTTAGGTATTTCTCAATATATATAAAAGCACTGAAATGTGATAATTACATGGAAGTATTTAGCACATCATTTTTTTTTTTTAAACTAATCTCTTATTCTTCTCCTAATTGCATACGCACAACTGCACGATATCACATGATTTGGGGCGAGGTGTATGGGTTTAGCGCGAACCACTCCTTTTATTTATTATTTATGTTTAGCCTTCTTCTTCTACTCTCGGTCTTGTAGCTGCTGTGGGCGTTAGTGGTAAAATAACAGTATAGTAAAAGGGGCAACACTCACTCGTTTCTTTTTTTTTTCATTTTTCTTTTCCCCACTCGCGCTACCACTGACTAGAGCTACTCCGTGCCTTGCCCCTCGCACCCATAACCTCGCTACAACGAATCCCTCCACCGCCACACCTTCGCAGGACTGCCTTCTCACAAAAAGGCGGGACCCCCCACGGTCCCGTGTCATGGAAACCCGGTCTTGGACCTCTTGCAAGGCATTTCGGGGCAAAATGCTTCCTCAGAGAGGTCGTTGTTATCGTTTTGGAAGCGGTCACCGTTCCTCTAGCCTCGCACGGGGGCTAGGCTAGAAACAACACGCGGCCCGACCCGCTCCTCATTTAAGGAGAGAGAGAGAGAGGGGAGAAAAAAGGGGAGTCTGAGGGAGGGAGTAAGACTCTCAGCCATATTCGACGGGGAATTGGTCACATTTTCTCTCTTGGCAGGCGAGTCGGTTCGCGGCAGAACCTGGCACTATGGAAAAACATTATGCTTCTCATATTTGTATAGCACCTTTTACCCTCTCTCTCTCTATATTAAACACTGGAGAAAAAATATTCAGGAAATTATGTTGGTGTCGTCATTCACTGGTGGGTGACGAAAGGGATCTGGCAGCCAGAATTGACGTGTTCCATCACCTCTTGCTTTAGCGAACACACCTGGTCGCGCAGTTTGTTAACCACGCCTTGCAACTCTGTGTTCTCCCCCTTCAGGATACGCACCTTCTCCTCCAGGCGTCCGATGCGCTCGAGCTTTCGCCGTCGGCATTTCGAGGCGGGCGATGCGATTCCGTAGTCTCTTCCTCTCGAGTTTGATTCGCTCCTGCGACTCCATGTCGATCGGAGAGAGAGGCGGCGAACCGCTCACATTGGGCACGGTCTGGGGCTCCTCTTTGATGGCCGTGTGTGAGAGAGTAACCCCAGTTGCGAAGGGACATGATGTTCGTTGGTGATTGTCGTCAGAGACACTCCTTGCGCTGCCGATGTCACGGGAACCTGCTGTAGATGCGGATGATGGTGGTGGGTGGGGACGTCCAACTGGGTGTATTGCAAGGGCGCAGACGACACTGGCGGATTTGCGTCGGACACGCTCGTTACCACGATACTGCCGCTGCTGCTGGTGGCGATGCCGTCCTGGTTATGTAGTTGTTCCAACGTATCTTCGAATCCTTTCGCGAATTCCTCCTGTTCCAACGTTGTTGTTTTGGGGAAGAGAAACTGGGATGGAGTAGTGACGGTGGTGCCTAGAATGGTTGAATTCTGTTGAATGATGAGCCTCTCCAATTCGGGGGAGGCTAACTTCAACTGATTCAGGTCAGGGGATGTTAGAAGTGGGGTTGAAATTAGGTGTAGATCCTCTTTGCTTCTTGGAGGGCCTCGTGAGATCGAGGGTGAGTTTCCGTTTCATCTGGGCGAGGTTTTCCCTCTGGTAAGTGTTGTATGACCCGTCCTCGTACATGGTTGCCTCATTGAACTCGACTGTCCTCTCTTAACAAACACTGTAAAAGTCTCAATTGGCACGCGGTGATGAGTACACTATTCTTATGAGTCACTATAGGACGGACTCAACGCATGAGGCACTCAAACTTATTCACCACATGAGAGAAGAGCTTGTATATCCACACTCTCCGCTGTCCGTGGTTCATATGAGTCATTGAGCGAGTGAGAGCAGACCTTATACGATGTTGTCATGATCTAAAAAATAGATGTGATAACGTCATTTTCCGAGCCTCCCATTGGCTCTCGGTGACATCATTGTTTTCACGGAATGGCCGCCTCTCCTCCTATTGGCCGATACTGACAACAGTATATGCAAGGGTGCCACATGTACCTGATCTCGTACTTTTAATATTTATATTATCGATCTTTTGTTGTGTTTTGTGGTCTTGAATATGTTTTATCGTAAAATTTATAAGATTTATATTGTATGAGGTGATACTGGTGTAAATTATATTCAGTATTAACGTATTTAATAAAGTGTTGATAAATTGGAATACACTTGGCATATATGTAGAGCGACACAACTTAAACTTTCAACCAATCGGAAGGAAGGACAGATCCCGATGAGTTGGCGGTGGTTTTGAAACCCACTTCTTGGAACATTCCAGGGGGAGAGTTGCGAGATGTGGCAAAATCGTGTATTTATTTACTTGTTTTCCTCTGTTGTTTGTATCCAATATTTACGTCCTCGGGTGTAATGTACTGTAGTCATACACTACATAAAGTTATAGAACTGAAACCTCAAAATATGCGGAATAAAATGAAACCAATTACGTTTCAAGGTGATCAATGGCAACTAGCCCAATACCAGGAATCTACCTGGGAAGGAGCGAGAGAAAGAAGGGGAGGGGGGGAGGAAGAAACAACGTTTTATGAGGATACGTTTGTTATGACTTGGTATGAGTAACGCCGGTTCCGCGAATAATTTTCTGGACCAGTAGAATAGTAGTAGTCTGGAATGTTTGGGGCCGGAGACAGGTGGCCATTATTTTTGTTTTTAGATAGAAAGAAGTGAACTTCGCCTGGTCTGAGTCATTCTCATTCATTCACCTTTCCGTAATCCCGTTTTGTTTTAACTAAATACGTTGTCAATTATCGTTCACTGAAACTGGGGGGGGGGGGGGTTCCTTATAGTTTGTCAAAGGCTTCAAGATTAAATGTTTGGTTTATCAATGGGAATTATAAGCTGATAAGAGGATATTCTAAAAACACTTGACCTTTGAAATTTGAGATTTGAAAGAATAGTTAGTATTAGTCATATTCTCTCTCTCTCTCTCTCTCTCTCTCTCTCTCTCTCTCTCTCTCTCTCTCTCTCTCTCTCTCTCTCTCTCTCTCTCAAATTTTGCCCTTTAGA
>NC_090747.1:93766245-93768822 GCF_036898095.1 Palaemon carinicauda | reverse complement strand
CTACCCAAAAAAAAACTCCAAACTCAAGAGAGAGATACAAATTCATCGAAAATTAATAGGATTTCCGAGCATTTGTTTATGGTCGGATTCCGTAAACGAGAAACTTTCCTGGAATCCAGATCGTTCTTGGAATTACAGTACAAAGAATTCCTGTCAAAAGTGGTTGTGTTGCCGACGACGTTTAAGACAGGCTTGGACCCTTGGACCGCTACCCCTCCTTCCCCCCACTATACAGGGACAGGTGGCCTCCAACCATCCCTCCCCGATCTCTCCATAAAGCCAGCCCCTCCCCAGCTCCCCTAATATCAAAGGCGGGACCACCCTTCCCAGGGCCAGTAGAGGTCCCTTCACGTGATGTATCGACTTTTCTCCTTGTTGTTGGTCTGGATTCTTTTCCAGGAAACTGTTCCCATTCCGATGTCGTAGAAAAATACGGAATTCCTGGCATGGCTTTTAAAATTTAATCGTTCCCGAAACTGGAATTGTTGTAGAGTAGATATTGTGGATGTTAATATTCGTAGTAGTATTTTGTTCAGAGAATCCGAGTTATTTACAAATGTTTTGTTTAGTAGTTGTGTGTCAATTTACTGTGCGACTTATCAATTGCTTTGTAATAGATTGAGTTAGAGCCGGGACTTACTATGTTACACAGGATTTTATCTTATTTTGATTTATAAGGTTTTAATTTTTATCGTTGTTTACTTCTTTTCGCCGTTTAATTATTTTTAATTTCATAATTACCAATTTGTTTAGTCTAACATATACATTATATGTGTGTATATATATATATATATATATATATATATATATATATATATATAAATATATATATATTATATATATATTGTATTATATATGTATATGTACTTTACATATACAGTATGTACAGACATAATATATATATATATATATATTATATATATAAATATATATATATATATATATTTATATATATATATATATATATATATATATATATATATATATATATATATATATATATATATCAGTATATATGTATATATATATATATATATATATATATATATATATATATATATATATATACGTATATATGTATATATATATATATATATATATATATATATATATATATGTATTATATATATATCTGCATATATATAATATATATATATATATATATTATATATATATATATATATATATATATATATATATATGAGACCAAATACCATCTTACATTTACAAAACCTTTGTTATATAGATGAAGATGATATTGGTATTAATTTTGCTTATGCATTTCTCAATTTATTCTATTTCTTAACGTTGTATCACGTAAAGAATAAAATGTTATTTAGGCAAAAGTAATTTTTAGATAATCTATACATTTGTTGTATATCTGCAACATTATAGACGGGTTTTATATTTCAATTTATATTGTATCAATGTAATAGAAATTGACAAGGAATACAGCACGACAAAGGTATAGAACTTGACAAAGGTATAGAACATGACAAAGGTATAAAATATGACAAAGGTATAGAACATGACAAGGGTATAAAACATAATAATGGTAGAGAACTTGACAAAGGTATAGAACATGACAAAGGTATAAAACATGACAAAGGTATAGAACATGACAAAGGTATAGAACATGACAAAGGTATGAAACATAACAAAGGTATAGAACACGACAAAGGTATAGAACATGACAAAGGTATGAAACAACAATGGTATAGAACATGACAAAAGTATAAAACATGACAAAGGTACAAAGACGTTTGAAATAATTGCGGACTCGAATTCTATGATAATGACTCAGAATCGATCTTGAATTCTTGTCCTGTTCTTCTCCAAAGAAAATATAAAATTCCAGGCTGATGATCAGCGGAGAGATATTCATTGATTATCAGCCGTTGCGAAATAGATCGTTGTCGCAACGCTAAATGATACGGACAGATCAATCAGTCCGTGATAGAAGAGAGACTTCAGCATGTAGCATGTATTAAGTTCTGTACAGTAGTACACCGGCAATTAAAAACATTCCCGCTTCAGGTATGCAAGGTCAAAAGAATTTTCTATTGGCCTTGAGCCAATGGTGGGCCACTATCCAAACCGAAAGCACAAACGCAGAGCTTCGTATGTCATTTGAAATGTGGTAGTTATTTGAATGTTCAGATCTTATATACGTATCCTACTGAACCACATTTAACGAAAATTGTTTGTCTTTCGGGGAACGTAAGTAGCTAGGGTGATAAAAATCTCAGATGGGTATTTTCAATCTTTGCTCTAATTTTAAGGTATGTGACGGGCCGAGAGAAAGGTTGCGACTCAAAGGCAGGAAGCAATCAACTGAGTAACTTTATTATAGAACACTCTCCTTTATATGCAAAACCTCAAGGCAACAGGAAATTTCATGTTCGAGAAACAAACAATGTTACAGAGGAAAACCGGAGACATGATTATTCAGGTTCTTTTTAGTGTGAGGGAAGAGCGCAGATACAAGCATAATATATACAAAATAATTTATGTACGATCGTGTGACACACGGTTGGTATAGGTACCTATTCGTAAAATTATTTACTATTATCTTTC
>NC_090747.1:93758745-93761245 GCF_036898095.1 Palaemon carinicauda | reverse complement strand
GCATGAGCTCTTGGTACCATTTTATTTTGCTCACTTTATGGTTTTATTTACTTATTCCATCTTCATCTCCACTGCTCTCCTTTTATAAACGATAATCCCATATAATTGCCGCACCTTCATTTCTGATCCTATTTAATCATATACTCATTGGAAAACTCCCTGCCTGGTGATATGAAGGACTGGGGTTCGTATTCTTACAGTGTCTGCAACCTCACCATCCTTGTGAGGTAAGGATCAAGTGTTTTGGAGAGCCTATAGGTCTACGTGCTTAGTCATCAGTAGCTAATGGGAGGTATTCATAAAAATGAAGTATATCCTTGTAAGCATAAGGTAATCATTATGAATATGGAAAGAAAGATTTGCTTATACTTCTACCTTTTGCTTCAGAGAATTACCTTAAAAGGTAATCATTATGAATATGGAAAGAAAGATTTGCTTATACTTCTACCTTTTGCTTCAGAGAATTACCTTGTACTTCTACCTTTTACTTGCGAGGATATCCTCCAAGCAGAAGTAAAAGGTTGACTCGTGTTTCGGGAGCACTTAGGTACATGTTGGAACTTGTAAGATTTCATTTGTGCTGTCAAGATAAGAAAGAGTTTAGTATTTATAATACGTATTTAATGCGTTGTTTTTACTTGTATTTCATCAAGTTTACCCATCAGAAAGAACACAGACGCCGCTGCGGCTCCCCCAAAGCATCGCTGGCGACATCTACCCCCCACCCCTTGCATTGGAAGTTCTTTGACCTGTTTTTAGCTCCCACACCCCTTGCATTAGAAGTTTTTTTACCTCTTTTTAGCTCCCCCACCCCTTGCATTAGAAGTTATTTGACCTCTTTTTAGCTCCCACACCCCTTGCATTAGAAGTTCTTTGACCTCTTTTTAGCTCCCACACCCCTTGCATTAAAAGTTCTTTGACCTCTTTTTAGCTCCCACACCCCTTGCATTAGAAGTTCTTTGACCTCTTTTTAGCTCCCACACCCCTTGCATTAGAAGTTCTTTGACCTCTTTGTAGCTACCCCACCACTTGCATTAGAAGTTCATTGACCTCTTTTTAGCTCCCACACCCCTTGCACTAGAAGTTCTTTGACCTCTTTTTAGATCCCACACCCCTTGCATTAGAAGTTCTTTGACCTCTTTTTAGCTCCCACACCCCTTGCATTAAAAGTTCTTTGACCTCTTTTTAGCTCCCACACCCCTTGCATTAGAAGTTCTTTGACCTCTTTTTAGCTCCCACACCCCTTGCATTAGAAGTTCTTTGACCTCTTTGTAGCTACCCCACCACTTGCATTAGAAGTTCTTTGACCTCTTTTTAGCTCCCACACCCCTTGCACTAGAAGTTCTTTGACTTCTTTTTAGATCCCACACCCCTTGCATTAGAAGTTCTTTGACCTCTTTTTAGCTCCCACACCCTTTGCCTTAGAAGATCTTTGACCTCTTTTTAGCTCCCACACCCCTTGCATTAGAAGCTCTTTGACCTCTTTTTAGCTCCCACACCTCTAGCATTAGAGGTTCTTTGACCCCTTTTTAGCTCCCACACCTCTAGCATTAGAAGTTCTTTGACTTCTTTTTAGATCCCACACCTCTAGCATTAGAAGTTCTTTGACCTCTTTATAGCTCCCACACCTCTAGCATTAGAAGTTCTTTGACTTCTTTTTAGCTCCCACACCTCTAGCATCAGAAGTTCTTTGACCTCTTTTCCGCTCCCTTACCTCAAGCATTAGAAGTTCTTTGACTTATTTTAGCTCCCACACCTCTAACATTAAAAGTTCTTTGACCTATCTCTTTAGCTCCCACACTTCTAGCATTAGAAGTTCTTTGACCTATATTTCTAGGTTCCATACTTTTAGCCTTAGAGGGTCTTTGATCTATATTTCTAGGTTCCATACTTCTAGCATTAGAGGCTCTCTTTTTTTAGGTGTCTTACCTCTCGCATTAGAGGCTCCTCTTCGGTGTTCTCTCCTGTCTTCTAGTTTTCAAAATCTTCTTTCATTAGATTACCTGTTTCTTTCGAGATTTCATTGTCTCTTTTCCTTAGTTCGTCAGTGTCCTTCTAGATTTCAAAAGAGATTTCAGTGCCACGAGTCCCCACTTCGTCAGATTCCTCAGGGAAATCGAAGGCATTTATTCTTTACCTATCTGGGCAATGAGTAAAGAGATGAATACTATAGATTTCTCCTCATACACTATCATGCCAAAGTAAATGACTAGCAACATAATATATTTACCAATGTCGTCTGGATATGTCCTTACTTCAATGGTGAATTTTGGGACAATCCTGTTGAAGAACTACACGTCACTCACCGTTCAGTTGAACCATTCTGCCTCCATCCTCATTCCCTGCAATCCGTTTTTGCACCGATACAAAGCCTCGTACTTTTTCCAAGAGTCTCCTTTAATAAGACATCGTCGCAAAAGCCCAAGCAAAGGATCCTTCAAGGCGCATACATTATGATCTTCAAAGCTCAGCTGCCAACGGAAGATCCCGTGTCTTTCTA
>NC_090747.1:93748745-93753745 GCF_036898095.1 Palaemon carinicauda | reverse complement strand
AGCTGGCAGTTGGCTGGTCAGGAGTTTGAGACATGCCCTAGCTGGCAATTGGCTGGACAGGAGTTTGAGACATGCCCTAGCTGGCAATTGGCTGGACAGGAGTTTGAGACATGCCCTAGCTGGCAATCGGTTGGACAGGAGTTTGAGACATGCCCTAGCTGGCAATCGGTTGGACAGGAGTTTGAGACATGCCCTAGCTGGCAATCGG
Source organism: Palaemon carinicauda (assembly GCF_036898095.1). Taxonomy (NCBI): domain Eukaryota; kingdom Metazoa; phylum Arthropoda; class Malacostraca; order Decapoda; family Palaemonidae; genus Palaemon; species Palaemon carinicauda. The sequence continues at coordinate 93,753,537 of NC_090747.1, read as the reverse complement.
TTGGACAGGAGTTTGAGACATGCCCTAGCTGGCAATCGGCTGGACAGGAGTTTGAGACATGCCCTAGCTGGGAATCGGTTGGACAGGAGTTTGAGACATGCCCTAGCTGGCAATCGGTTGGACAGGAGTTTGAGACATGCCCTAGCTGGCAATTGGCTGGTCAGGAGTTTGAGACATGCCCTAGCTGGGAATCGGTTGGACAGGAGTTTGAGACATGCCCTAGCTGGCAATCGGTTGGACAGGAGTTTGAGACATGCCCTAGCTGGCAATTGGCTGGTCAGGAGTTTGAGACATGCCCTAGCTGGCAATCGGTTGGACAGGAGTTTGAGACATGCCCTAGCTGGCAATCGGTTGGACAGGAGTTTGAGACATGCCCTAGCTGGCAATTGGCTGGTCAGGAGTTTGAGACATGCCTTAGCTGGCAATTGGCTGGTCAGGAGTTTGAGACATGCCCTAGCTGGCAATTGGCTGGACAGGAGTTTGAGACATGCCCTAGCTGGCAATTGGCTGGACAGGAGTTTGAGACATGCCCTAGCTGGCAATCGGTTGGACAGGAGTTTGAGACATGCCCTAGCTGGGAATCGGTTGGACAGTAGTTTGAGACATGCCCTAGCTGGCAATCGGTTGGACAGGAGTTTGAGACATGCCCTAGCTGGCAATCGGTTGGACAGGAGTTTGAGACATGCCCTAGCTGGCAATTGGCTGGACAGGAGTTTGAGACATGCCCTAGCTGGCAATCGGTTGGACAGGAGTTTGAGACATGCCCTAGCTGGCAATCGGTTGGACAGGAGTTTGAGACATGCCCTAGCTGGCAATTGGCTGGTCAGGAGTTTGAGACATGCCCTAGCTGGGAATCGGTTGGACAGGAGTTTGAGACATGCCCTAGCTGGGAATCGGTTGGACAGGAGTTTGAGACATGCCCTAGCTGGCAATTGGCTGGTCAGGAGTTTGAGACATGCCCTAGCTGGCAATCGGTTGGACAGGAGTTTGAGACATGCCCTAGCTGGCAATCGGTTGGACAGGAGTTTGAGACATGCCCTAGCTGGCAATCGGTTGGACAGGAGTTTGAGACATGCCCTAGCTGGCAATCGGTTGGACAGGAGTTTGAGACATGCCCTAGCTGGCAATTGGCTGGACAGGAGTTTGAGACATCCCCAAGCTGGCAATCGGTTGGACAGGAGTTTGAGACATGCCCAAGCTGGCAATCGGTTGGACAAGAGTTTGAGACATGCCCTAGCTGGCAATTGGCTGGTCAGGAGTTTGAGACATGCCCTAGCTGGCAATCGGTTGGACAGGAGTTTGAGACATGCCCTAGCTGGCAATCGGTTGGACAGGAGTTTGAGACATGCCCTAGCTGGCAATCGGTTGGACAGGAGTTTGAGACATGCCCTAGCTGGCAATCGGTTGGACAGGAGTTTGAGACATGCCCTAGCTGGCAATTGGCTGGACAGGAGTTTGAGTCATCCCCAAGCTGGCAATCGGTTGGACAGGAGTTTGAGACATGCCCAAGCTGGCAATCGGTTGGACAAGAGTTTGAGACATGCTCGAGCTGGCAATCGGTTGGACAGGAGTTTGAGACATGCCCTAGCTGGCAATTGGCTGGTCAGGAGTTTGAGACATGCCCTAGCTGGCAATCGGTTGGACAGGAGTTTGAGACATGCTCGAGCTGGCAATCGGCTGGACAGGAGTTTGAGACATGCTCAAGCTGGCAATCGGTTGGACAGGAGTTTGAGACATGCCCAAGCTGGCAATCGGTTGGACAGGAGTTTTAGACATGCTCGAGCTGGCAATCGGTTGGACAAGAGTTTGAGACATGCCCTAGCTTGCAATCGGTTGGACAGGAGTTTGAGACATGCTCGAGCTGGCAATCGGTTGGACAAGAGTTTGAGACATGCCCTAGCTTGCAATCGGTTGGACAGGAGTTTGAAACATGCTCAAGCTCGATAGTTTCTAGTAGTGTCTGCAACCTCACCATCCTTTTAAGCAAAGGATGGGTAGTATGGGAAAGTCTATGGGTCTACCAGCTGAGTCACCGGCAACCATTGCCTGGCTCTCCCTGGTCCTAGCTTGATGGAGAAAAGGCTTGGGCGCTGATCATATGATGTATGGTCAGTCTCTAGGGCATTGTCTTATCTCTTTCCTCTGCTATTCATGAATGACCTAAATTTAAACGTTTAAAAGCTTAATCTTTTACTGATAGTCAGTCTGCTTCTTACTAATATATCTATCAACATACTTTTGTTATTTTTGTGCCAACTAACACAATCTTATGAACCGTTGTCCCTGAGAGATCCATGAATGTTACTCTTTTTAAGACTATTTGCGGCAATTTATTTTTTTTTCATCTTCGATACATCGAAACAACATTCTGTTCTTATTCAATCTAGGCACTCGAGAACCTCAAACTAAACAATCTATTTATCTTCTCTATTGCTTACTTTTACGTTCAAATCATCCAGCACAATGACTCATTCTTCTCTAAACATTTAAGCTAAAGTGAAGATTTCTCGAAAATTTGTCCTTTAATCTCAGTATGTCCTACGCTAGTATTCGTCATCATCATCATCATCATCTGCTCCTACGCCTTTTGACGCAAAGGGCCTCGGTTAGATTTCGCCAGTCGTCTCTGTCTTGAACTTTTAATTCATTACTTCCCCCTTCATCATCATCTACTTTGAGCTTTATAGTCCTAAGCCATGTAGGCCTGGGTCTTCCAATTCTTCTAGTGCCTTGGGGAGCCCAGTTAAACGTTTGGTGAACTATCTCAGTTAAACGTTTGGTGAACTAAGCTCAGTTAAACGTTTGGTGAACTAAGCCCAGTTAAACGTTTGGTGAACTATCTTAGTTAAACGTTTGGTGAACTAAGCTCAGTTAAACGTTTGGTGAACTAAGCCCAGTTAAACGTTTGGTGAACTATCTCAGTTAAGCGTTTGGTGAACTAAGCTCAGTTACACATTTGGTGAACGCCAGTATTACCAATGCAAAATTATAATTTATTATTTCTCCTTTTTACTTTCATTTAAAAAGTACAGAAGGTCCAGTAACTAACAGTTGTACCCTTTCATGCTTTCCTATTGTCGTCCTGACACCACAAGAACAGGAGTATTATTATTATTATTATTATTATTATTATTATTATTATTAGCCAAGCTACAACCCTAGTTGGAAGAACAAGATCCTATAAGCCTAAGGGCTCCAACAGGGAAAAATAGCCCAGTGAGGAAAGGAAACGAGGAAATAATTAAACAATATAATAAGTAATGAAAAATTAAAATGAAATATTTAAAAAAAAAGAAAACTTTAACAACATTAAAACATATAATTCATATATATAACATTTATATATGCCTTTGTTCTTTCCTCGACTGTACACTTGCCCATTTCTTTTATGAATTTAATGTTCTAATCTCATTTACTGTCACACATATCTTTTTTTCTGCACCGCACCATGCACATTCAAAACCACAGGGGTGAATGTTTGCAACAATAGGATAGGATGTATAACTAGGGAGTCTGTAACATTAACATAGGATATTTGATGATGCTACTTTCTTCTCGTGACTTCCATTGTTTTAAGGGTTATTTCCTCTTTCAAGGAAAATACAGACCCATACTGAAACAGGGTATTTGGACGATTATTATTATTATTATTATTATTATTATTATTATTATTATTATTATTATTATTATTATTATTATTATAGTTTTTGTACCAGTATGTGGTCATTGTCTCTATCCCTTAGGGACAATAGCTAGTTGAGTGCATTTATTTTAAAGTTTATAAATAATCAGTTATATTGGCTTAGAGTAAAACGATGTCCACACACACACATACACAGTATTTGGACAATTATTATTATTATTATTATTATGATTATTATTATTATTATTATTATTTTAATTTGTGTACCAGTATTTGGTCATTGTTTCTGTATGTCATCTAAGCATAGCTAGTTAAGTGCATTTATTTTAAAGTTTATAAATAATCAGTTATATTGGCTTAGAGTAAAACGATGTCGATACACACACACACACAAACACACACACACACACACACACTTCTGAAATTTGCACCAAAATCTACATACACTGCATGTGGCAAAAGTCGTGGTGAGAAGAGGAGAGGTAAATAATATTTGCTTCTTTATTACTACGAACTACTCCCCCCCTTCATCGTAAACAGTCCCAAACGCAATCGCAAATATGAACCTTGGGTAGCTTGAACGTAAGGGTGGATCTGGCGTGCTCAGGGCTGTGAAATCACGCTCCGAAAATAGCCGTGCTGGTATAGGTTGAAAAAAAAAGAAAGAAAAAAAAATTGAAAAGGACTTTAAAAACAGACATCGGATTTTGAGTGGGAGTCTGCCTGACGCCATTTTTACTCCTCTCTCTCTCTCTCTCTCTCTCTCTCTCCTCTCTCTCTCTCTCTCTCTCTCTCTCTCTCTCTCTCTCTCTCTCTCTCTTACTACGTCTTGGAAAATGTCGCCTGGGAACATGTAAAATAAATAGTGTGAAATTTATTTCAAACAAGAGATGGCGAATTTCGAAGATATAAGTATTGATTTCATTTAGTGTCTCGATTTTTTTTTTATTTTTTTTTTTAGTGTGAATTAGTTTGTACAAAGATTAGGGAAAATTGTTGTCTTTATCTTTCATAAATATGACAATATCGACAATAAATATAACACTGTGAGGACTAGAGCAAGGAATGAGAAAAACCTATTAAATATTGGATCCGGACATCAGGAAGGCTAATTAATTAAATTAATCCATATTTTTTTACGTATAAAAA
>NC_090747.1:93743745-93746245 GCF_036898095.1 Palaemon carinicauda | reverse complement strand
AAACTGATAAGAAGTGTGTTGAAATATACTCTCTTGGAAGATAACTCTGACCCAAGACAGTGGAAGGCCAAAGCGCAGAGGCCTTGGTTTGATTTCGGTGTTTTATCCTCAAAGATTGATTGATTTATTAATTAGATATTATCTGGCATCATAATCATCATAGAAGAAATGTTTATCATAGCTTATAGTGTCTCCTACACTATTGACATGTAGCCAATTAGCTACTGACCAGTACAATTTTACTCACTTAGAGTGTAATGCATAGCCTACTATGTATTGTGCCGCATGTATTAGGGAAGAGGAGAATGTGTAAGGAATATGTCAGGTTATTGTTTGTGTGTATGTGAAGAAAAGGAGCTGTACCTAGAAATGGATGTAATGTCAAGTTCTTTAGCTTGACCTTAAAGGATTCTATAATTCTCTGGTCACGCGTCTGGTAAGTGATGCCTATCAAGAACATCTGTAACTAGTCCACTGCAAGACAAAGGCCTCAGACATATATATATATATATATATATATATATATATATATATATATATATATATATATATACATATATATAAATGCAAACATATATATATATATATATATATATATATATATATATATATATATATATATATATATATATATATATATATATATATATTGTGTGTATATACTGCATATACAGACATGAATGTATTTTATACATTGGTGGTTGCTACGTCAAGTTACCAGCCAGTCGTTATATTGAAACGTTTTATGTACCAATGTAATTAACGCCTTTTTCGTCACCGATACAAATGTTTCTCAGGGATGGATGCTGCTTCAGAAACTACAGCCTTTTTTTTAGTGTCGCAGTAAGGTTCCTTGTCCTATTTCGTTGTCCATCTTGGGGGTGGCCTACCTCAGGCGGCTGACCATCAGGTAGTTTTTACTTTATAAAGTTTAGCCATCAAAAATAGATTTTACGGAAAATGACAGTCATTTATTTTTATGCTGATGTGAGTGACATTGCTTAAGCCACTGTATTAGCAGGACGGACAAGAAATTATCTTTTGATTTATCCTGCCTCTAATTGAGCCAAATTCTAGTATATGAGAAGTGTCAAAGAAGGTAGAGTTCCGCACATGAAGAAGATTAGGGACTTATAACCTCTTGACCTACGATATTGAGTCAATACCTCTTTATGTTGACATTTCTTTTAATTGTGTGTATGGGAATTAATTGTGGTGCTTAATAAGCCACCTGGAGACAGGGGGTGGGGGGGGTTTAATGCTTGGCAAATCTTTGGACTAGTTTAAAAATTTACCAAAATTAGCTATTTTGGTGGGAAATGTAAAACAACTCTGGTTTTTCTAATCAAAACTGGAGTATTGAATTTACAGGAACTTTGCTTCATGTTGAATAATATTTGAGATGTGTTTGTATGATGCATACACATGTATGTGCGCAAAAATGCTCATAGTTCCCCTGTAACGGGTTGGTGCAGTCAGTGTGCACTGCAAAGACTGCTAAAGGTCTTTGCAATGTACCCACTTTTCTGTCTTGTACTTTCCTTATGGGTCAAATTTATAAATGCTTAAATGGTGTTCCTACAGCATATACCTATACAGGTGAATAAAGTTGGGAAGTTACCCAGCTGCAGTTACCTTTGTGGGCTAGAGGGACGAGAGATGTGAAAATCCCCTGGAATAATGTGTGCCCTTTGATTTTTGATTATATTTGAGCACAATTATTCGTTTAATGACAGCCTTCATTATGCAATTACTTATTAAAGTTATATGTTTATATTGTGATGTTTATGTGTTTCTAGAATTCAACGAGTTTTCATAGTAAATTGTAACTAGAATTTTTTTTACTTGGAAATAAATCGTTTATTTTTTTACAGTGATATTTCATCCGTAAAGACCAAATAAGAGTTCTTGAATACATATAATTTATAGTCTAAGTATATTGGATAACATCAGTACATTATTATTATTATTATTATTATTATTATTATTATTATTATTATTATTATTAGACTTGTTAGTATTCTAGCTAAAACAAGTACATGATGCTAATTATGGGGTATGAAATTGAACCCCTAATAATACTCAAAGTATCATTGTAAGTAGGTCGAGGACAGTGGTTCCTCAACATCCAGATCTCAGCATTGATAATGTTTCTTTAACCTTATACGACTTATAAAATTTAAGGTGTGATTCTTGATAGGAAATTTACTTTTGAGAAACACATTCGGTCTGTTTCTTCTTCAATTGCACATAAGATTGGCTTATGAGAAAGTATTTTTAAGATTTTCAGTGATCATCTATTCTGAAGAAGTGTTTTAATTCTTTCATTTATCCTTGTTTCGAATATTTTTATCCTGTCTGGGCTTCAGCTGTTGAATCTCATCTTAATTTGTTGGACAAAAACTTGCAGTCTATTGAATTTCTTAATCTCTGGCACCGTCGTTCTGTTGGTTCTTTATACATGTTGTATAAGATTTTTCATTGACCATCCTTTTCATTC
>NC_090747.1:93740137-93743245 GCF_036898095.1 Palaemon carinicauda | reverse complement strand
GCAAATCTGCCTCACTAAAAAGAATTGACCATAGGTATGCACTTAATTTAAACAATCATGCCTTCTCCACCATGAGGCTCATTCTGTTCAGTACTGTATTCTAGAAGTTTTATTCCGGCTATGACCGTGTTGTGGAATGATCTTCCTAATAAGGTAATTGAATCACTGAAACTTCAAAAGCTCAAACTTGCATTATATTTTTTTACGTTGAACAAGCAGACATAGTGACTCTTTTTGTAGTTTATACATGAAAGATGTATTTCAATGTTGTTTACTCTTCTTAAAATATTTTATTCTACTTGTTCATTACTTCCCTTGTAGTTTATTTATTTCCATATTTCCTTTCATCATTGGACTATCATGACCTGTTGGTGCTTTGGGGTTATGGCATCCTGCTTTTCAAACTAGGGTTGTAGCTTAGCTAGTAACAACAACAAAAACAACAACAACAATAATAATAATAATAATATAAATAATAATAATAATAATATACACATGAACATATATATATATATATATATATATATATATATATATATATATATATATATACAGAGAGAGAGAGAGAGAGAGAGAGAGAGAGAGAGAGAGAGAGAGAGAGAGAGAGAGAGAGAGAGAGAGAGAGAGAGAGAGAGAGAGAAATAAAAGAAATAATTTCAAAATGGCTATCTTTTATCATCTTGAGAACTTCAAGCCCAGGAACTCAAGAGTGCCTACAGGAAACTGGAGAGGGGTGAAAGTGAAGCTAGGTAAACTACGCAGTCATATGTCAGTCATTTAACGAAACCTACTACATGTGTATATATATATATATATATATATATATATATATATATATATATATATATATATATATATATATATATATATATGTATATATATATGTATATATATATATATGTATATATATATATATATATATATATATATATATATATATATATATATATGCATATATATACACATATATATTAACACACATAAGGGAAAATGGTTTATTCCATCTGAACATCCCGTGTTCCAGCGAGTTTTACACTTAATACATATATATATATATATATATATATATATATATATATATATATATATATTATATATATATATATAATATATATATATATATATATATATATATATATATATATATATATATATATATATATATATATATATACTGTATGTATGTATGTATGTGTGTGTGTCCCAGATCTGCAGTAGTGTAGTTAGGGTCGGCTCTCCCTTCATTTAAAAAAGAGAGAGAGAGAGAGAGAGAGAGAGAGAGAGAGAGAGAGGAGAGAGAGAGAGAGAGAGAGAGAGAGAGAGAGAGAGAGAGAGAGCAAACCTAGCGAATTACAAATGCAAATTTCACTTGTCCCTGGTTCTTGTCCTTCTGCCAGCAACAGCAACAACAACAAAAGGGTTGTCGTTTTCTTTGGGTCATTTCATCCTCGTACTGACTCGAACGTTTTTTCCTTAATTTAACTATGAAATACAGATTTTAATCGGGAATTAAATTATGATAATAATGATAAAAAATTTAAAATTTAATTGCATAAAGTCAATTAAATTCTTACCCTAACAACGTGCCATTAAGAGTACAAATTTTTTTTCGCTCGAGTTCGAACGTTGCTTCCCGTTAGGTTTCGTTCAATAACAAAGGGAGCGTGACTAGGGAGGGGGGACTTATGGAAGTTCCAAGCCACATGGTAGTCTCAACCCAACAAAGACTCTCTCTCTCTCTCTCTCTCTCTCTCTCTCTCTCTCTCTCTCTCTCTCTCTCTCTCTCTCCAATCAATTTACTATTCAGCACACTCTTCATGTCCTTCAAAAAATTTCGTCTCTGATTTGAGATGGCAAACGTTTATAGAGTGACGGTATAGAAATTAACGGAGTGATAATAATAATAATAATAATAATAATAATAATAATAATAATAATGTTTTCTTTACCAAATTGTAACTCTACCGTTGCATCGCCTAACCAAAGCAATCGATGAAAACAGATTTTCATGAAACTGATGCGATATCTTTTCTATCTTTTCTGACGACATAAAACGTTTATTCAAGTTTCGCACGAGCAATGGAGACGTTTATTATTCACAATTGCTGAATAGAAAATATTCATACAAATCATCAATGCGATTGATTCTTAAAGGAAATTGCAGCCATGAAATTACTATTCCCTAATTTTTGCTAGGATAATATTTTTTTTAATCCAAGAAATATTTATTATTAGTTTCCCCTAAATATTTTTCTACTAAGGAAATAAATATCTATGATATAAAAATATTGTTCTGCATATTAATATGAGGAAATTGTCATTTATTATTATTATTATTATTATTATTATTATTATTATTATTTTATTATCATTTTATTATTATTACTATTATTATTATTATTATTATTTAGTATCATCATCATTATTATTATTATCATTATCATTATTATTATTAATTGCTAAGCTACAACCCTTGTTGAAAAAGCATTGTGCTTTTTCAACTAGGGTCTCCAACATGGAAAATAGCCCAAATGAGGAAAGGAAACAAGGAAAATAAAATATTTTAAAAGTGAATTTTTTTTCCTAAAACCCCATACCATTTGCAATTAAGAAAAGTATGTTTTCCCTTCAACTCAAATTATTCGCAATTTCGAAAAGGTGTTCTTCACTCGTTCAGATCTTATCTTTACAAATACAACTAGCCTATCATTGACAAATTTTACTATCAATATGTCAATGATAATCTTAAGTTTGTCAGCGAGATTATTAAAGTTGGTTTAAGTTATCAGAGATGATCTCAAACTTCCAAGAAATTCAAAAAAAAAAAAAAAAAAAAAAAAAAAAAACAGTAGTGCATATTAGTGAATATTTTTTTAACAAATGGTGTACATCATGAATTAAGTAATAATAATAATAATAATAATAATAATAATAATAATAATAATAATAACAATAATGATAATAAGAAAAATAAAAATAATGATAATAATAATAATGATAATAATAATAATAATAATAATTGCACTTCATGTAGTCTACCCTGAAGGCAATATTTTCTCTCACCACTTGTCCCTAAACAAGTATGAACAACAAACTTGTTCAAAACTT
>NC_090747.1:93715137-93735137 GCF_036898095.1 Palaemon carinicauda | reverse complement strand
AACAAAGACAAGAGAAAATAAACGACTGAATAGCTTCAATAAACTTGAGAGAATAGTGCAATTAAAAAAAAACAAGAAAGGTAATCAAATGCATAATTACATTACAATAAAGACAAGAGAAAATAAAAGCCTGAATAGCTTTAATAAACTTAAGAGAATAGTGCAATGAAAAAAACAAGAAAGGTAATCAAATACATAATTAGATTAAAGCAAAGAAAAGAGAAAACATAAGACTGAATAGCTTCAATAAACTTAAGAGAATAGTGCAATGAAAAAACAAGAAAGGTAATCAAATACATAATTAGATTAAAACAAAGACAAGAGAAAACAAAAGACTGAATAGCTTCAATAAACTTAACAAGAATAGTGCAAAGAAAAAAACAAACAAAAAAGGTAATCAATGCATAATTAAATTAAAATAAATACAAGAGAAAATAAAAGACTGAATAGCTTCAATAAACTTAACAAGAAAGGTAATCAAATGCATAATTAAATTAAAATAAAGACAAGAGAAAATAAGACTAAATAGCTTTAATAAACTTAGGAGAATGGTGCATTGAAAAAAAGAAAAGAAAGGTATATCAAATACATAATTAGATTACAATAAAGACAAGAGAAAATAAAAGACTGAATAGCTTCAATAAACTTAAGAGAATAGTGCAATGAAAAACAAAACAAAAAAAAGGTAATCAAATGCATAATTAAATTGAAATACAGACAAGAGAAAATAAAAGACTGAATAGTTTCAATAAACTTGGGAGAATAGTGCAATGAAAAAAAAAAAGGTAATCAAATGCATTATTAAATTGAAATAAAGACAAGAGAAAATAAAAGACTGAATAGCTTAATTAAACTTAAGAGAGAAGTTTAATAAATAATTAACAAAAATAAATAACCAAAAATGCATAATTAGATTATAATAAAGACAAGAGAAAATAAAAAGACTGAATACCTTCCATAAACTTGAAAGAAGTTTAATAAAAAATAAATAACCAAAATGCATAATCAGATTAAAATAAAGACAAGAGAAAATAAAAGACTAAATACCTTCAATAAACTTGAAAGAAGTTTAATAAAAAAAAATAAATAACCAAGAAAGATAATCAAATGCATAAGCAGACTAAAATAAAAATTCTTCAGACATGATTTCTATTTATTTTATCTGGGAAGTATGTAACTGATATGTGACAGGTCAAGTGACAACGCTCCTCACAGCCGAGAGACGGTTTCATTTTTCTTTTTTAATTTCACTGCGAAAAAACATGCAGCTAAAACCATATAAAAAATTAACGTTCATGTTGATAAAACACAACATAATTACCTCCGCCATCGAAGATGGAAGGAGGTTATGTTTTCGCCCATGTTTGTTCGTTTGTCTGTGAACAACTTCCTGGTCACAATTTTACTCATAGAGTAGTGAAACTTTCAGGGATTAATTGTATAGTTGAGACGTGGAAGTAATCCAAATATGAAAGTCCTAAGTCAAAGGTCAAGGTCCATGGTTGAGCAAAAGGTCGACATCTTCGCCATCGAAGATGGAAGGAGGTTATGTTTTCGCCCCTATTTGTTCGTTTGTCTGTGATCAACTTCCTGGTCATAATTTTACTAATAGGGTAGTGAAACTTTCAGGGATTAATTGTTATGTTGAAACGTGGAAGTGGTTCAATTTTAAAAGTCTTTGGTCAAAGGTCAAGGTGAAACCAAATAAAGAAACACAATTAAAGTTCATGTTGAAAAGAACACAACATAATTACCTCCACCATCGAAGATGGAAGGAGGGTTATGTTTTCGACCCTGTTTGTTCGTCTGTTTGTTTGTTTGTGAACAACTTCCTGGCCACAATTTTACTCATAGAGTAATAAAACTTTCATGGATTAATTGTAAAGTTGAGACATGGAAGTAAATCAATTTTTAAAGTCCTTGGTCAAAGGTCAAGGTCAACTGAATTACCCCTTACCTTAACCCCAGGTTCGCACATAGTTGTCACACAGACTTCAAATACGCATATGGTCTAAATTTATTCAGGGAAAGGCAAGTTTGTTTCGAGAAATAAGCTGCCGTGGCGGAGCTCTGCACTCAAAGTGGTTTTCGAGATTTATTTCTCTTTCGTTCTTACTTCTCAAGTTTCAAACGACAGAGATTTAATTCTTTTTTTTTCTTTCCTCTCTCCTTTTTATCTTTGAGTGAATCAAACAACCAAAGCAGATAAAAGGTTTTCGAGGAAGAGAGCAGTTAAAAAAGGCGTAAAGGTGAAACCACTGGTGCTTATCAAAATCAAGAATGCGAGTGTCAGATCCGGCAAGCATTTATTTGAGCTTTAACAGAACCCGACAGCAGGATAAACCTTCTGTTGTATAATGTAACATTTCTAAACAGTTACTTAAGGATTAAAAATAATGAGGATATAATGAAAGATCACACAGTGCAGTAAAGTATACTGGGTGGAGTTGATGCATAAAATACTTGAGAAGATAACTGAGCAAGAGAAAATATTGCATAACCAAAAAAAAAAAAAAAAAAAAAAAAAAAAAAAAAAAAAAAAAAAAAAAAAATTCACAACCCAACACTGAATGAAAAAAAATCTTTAGAGGCACAAAAAAAGAAAAAAAAATTCACAACCCAACATTCAATGAAAAAAAAGATCTTTAGAGGCACAAAAAAAATCACAACCCAACACTGAATGAAAAAAAAAATCTTTAGAGGCACAAAAAAAAAAAGAAAAAAAATTCAAAAACCAACACTGAATGAAAAAAAAATCTTTAGAGGCACAAAAAAAGAAAAAAAATTCACAAACCAACACTGAATGAAAAAAAATATTTAGAGGCACAAAAAAAGAAAAAAAAATTCACAAACCAACACTGAATGAAAAAAAAATCTTTAAAGGCACAAAAAAAGAAGAAAAAATTCACAACCCAACATTCAATGAAAAAAAAATCTTTAGAGGCACAAAAACAAAAAGAAAAATAATTCACAACCCAACACTGAATGAAAAAAAAAATCTTTAGAGGCACAAAAAAAATCACAACCCAACACTGAATGAAAAAAAAAATCTTTAGAGGCACAAAAACAAAAAGAAAAATAATTCACAACCCAACACTGAATGAAAAAAAAAATCTTTAGAGGCACAGAAAAAAAAATTCACAACCCAACATTAAATGGAAAAAATCTTTAGAGGCACAACAACAACAACAACAAATGCAGCCGTTTCTAATCCAGTGCAGTACAAAGGCCTCACAAGTCCTTTGTCATGACTGGGGTTTGGCCATTTTCATCACTAAGCAGGCCATGGCGGATTGGTGATGGTGGGAAACTAAGTCCTTCTAAGTCTGATCGCTCAAAGCAAACCAACCTAATATGGGTGGCCCTGACTAGTACAGCTTTGTTGATTACGGCGATATAGAAACTCTTTCACCACGTTAACGTATCCCCACTCAGAAAGGGCACATTCAAGCATAAATTGATAAGATAAATATTTATGAGGTGGAAAAAAAAAAAAACCTTCCGGCAACTTGACAATTTTTGTGAGTTGTATAAATGTAAGACTTTAATTTGGAAATTAAATAGAATATTACTCTACAGCATTATACATCAACCTATTTTATTCAAATTATCTACAAACTGAATAAATCATCACATTCTTCGATTAAGTCTTTTAAAAGATGTATGAATTCCATAGTATATGGTAAAATTCACCACAAGATATTTTTCATATTCGTGGATTGGCGTTATTTCAATCAAGTGGAGGATAATGCTAAGTATCAGGTAGTCTCTCCTTATCTTATCTAATCTAAAACTTGCTTTAATCATGATAACGAGTAAGGTTATTCCCCCAGCAACCACTATTCACCTAGTTTCGCCTTTACAAATTCTAAGCAAGGTTAAAGTAATATGGATCTTTATTTTCACGTTAAAAAGTACAAATAAATTGAAGCCTAAACAAGATGTAGATTTAATCCTTATACTGTGATAACTGCTACAAACATGGCCCATATAAACATTACTACTCATGGCGTGCATACAACTTACACCGTCTAGCATGCTTCTACACTTTTCATGAAAACATGTTTTCCGAATTTCAGTCCCAAGTCATATGATGTTACCTTCAAATCATTATTCCATATCAAGTAATTGCAGTATTCGTCTTCTTCTTTGTCTGCATCTTTTCCCCACTTCTATGTGGGGTCGATGTTGACAAAGAAGAAGAATACTACAATTACTTGATATAGAATCATGATTTAAAAGTAACATCCTTATTCTATATCAAGTAAGTGTAGTATTAAATGTACGAAATACAAAGTAAGTGTAGTATTAAATGAACGAAATACAATGTTCCAAAACTACACTTTATATGAAAAAATACTAGCCTCATAAATTGGGAAAATAGTACACCATCAAAATTCTCAAAAAATCATTAGTAAAAAGAACCTTGACAATGGGAAATGGTTACACAATTAGCAGTCAATTACTCACATTTACTAGTCAACTAGATCTCCAAAGCCACATTAATCCCTGTCATTTACAAATCTCTTGCTTCTATAACTTACTGCTCTCATACCCTTCATAACGTGTAGAAATCACGTTAACCAATTATACAACATTAAACCCAAAATACCTCAGTGAAATCCTCATTTGGGGCGTAAACTTCCCAGCACAATCCAACGACGCCTGTATTTAGTAATCTATTCGCCAGAACCCCTTCAAAGTTCATTTTACTGTATAACAACATTACAAATAGGGTTTAAGAGAATGCTGTCAAATAAAGGAATGTTTGTTAAAGTCATATTTTTTTGCAAATGAATTTCTGGTAGAAAGGGATCTGAATAGAAGGAAATGAAATTAAGAAAATCAACAAGAGTTTGATAAACCTCCATTATTAAAGATACAAAAACACTGGAAATCGTTTACATAAGACATTAATCAGAGGGCCTCGGCTTCGTAGGAAGCTGGAATTGAGATCATGTAAAAGGCTAACAAGTGGATGCAGCTAACGACAGAAAGAACACTATTAGCTTCCTTTAGTAATGCTTACAGTCCAAAAGTGCACTAATAGTACAGGAGGGGTACACACACAAAGATAATAAATATTTCTTAAAGCTTTTGAGTGTAGATTACCTTAAACATAGTAGGAAAAACATGATTTTTAAAACTTGCGCTATTAATAATACTGTCTGTCTGCCTGCAAAAATTGCCTTGCCTTATGCAAGACACGGGCTCTTACGTTGGCAGCCCGTAAGCGAATGTAATTGTAATTTACTTTAGTTTACTTTGAAAGTGGGATCATTAATAAAAAAGGGGGTCGTGAGAGAAACCCCCTTAGAATACGCTGGAAAAAAAAAAGTGCACCTAAAGGAAATAGGGCGCCCTGCTATTGAGAGGCGTACTGTAGGCTGGTCATCTGGCAGGAGATATGAAGGTTTTAGGCGATCATAGCATGTTAATTAAGAATGCTTTGGGCACAGATATCAAACTGTAAGATACAAAATACTAAGAAAATCTAAAAGAAATTTCAAAGAGGATGAATAGGACTATAGTAACTTAAAACTTAAATATTTAAAACAGATGATAGTACAAAATAAACAATAAAGACCAATAGGAATTTCCACGTGGAGTAAATTTCCAGATTCCTGCGAATTTCATCTTTGTATTCTTTTTTATTCAAGCTACAACCCTAATTGGAAAAGCAAGATGCTATAAGCCCAAGGGGTCCAACAGGGAAAAATAGCCCAGCGAGGAAAGAAAATAAGGAAAGAAACGATATAAGAACTTAATCTATTATAAAAAAAGTTGAGAGTTCATTCTATTCTATTTCAAAGGGAACAAAATGACAGTTATTTATATTATTTTTTTGTATCCGATTACAACTCCAGCATTTTCAAAGGGGCTTTTCAACCAAATGATATCTCATATTTCTATACCTTAGGTCTTCTCTCATTCAGACTCTACATCTCATTTCCCTGCGATTACTTCTAAATCAATTAGTGTTATCAAAAGTTTAATCTCTCTCTCTCTCTCTCTCTCTCTCTCTCTCTCTCTCTCTCTCTCTCTCTCTCTCTTTTCTGGTCTGTATGTGTAGAGTTCAGTAAAACACAAGTAGAAAGAACGGGAAGGCCTATTACGGATAGCAATACTCTCTCTCTCTCTCTCTCTCTCTCTCTCTCTCTCTCTCTCTCTCTCTCTCTCTCTCTCTCTCTCTCTCTCTCTCTCTCTGGTCTGGATGCGTAGATTTCAGTAAAACACAAGTAGAATGAACGGGAAGGCCTACTACGGATAGTACTCTCTCTCTCTCTCTCTCTCTCTCTCTCTCTCTCTCTCTCTCTCTCTCTCTCTCTCTCTCTCTCTCTCTCTCTCTCTCTCTCTCTCACTTCATTTTATCTTCAATTTCCAATCAAAACTATACAGTATATACAACAACCTGAAAACTTTAAAGTTCACATTTCAAACTCCTCTCGTACAGAACTCCCCTTGATTAAGGAGCATGCGCATAAATAAGTTAATAAATTCATACTTATTATTATCATTATTAACTGCTAAGCTACAACCCTCGTTGGAAAAGCAGAATGCTATAAGCCCAGGGGCCCTAACAGGGAAAATAGCCCAGTGAGGAAAGGACATAAGGAAAAATAAAATATTTTAAGAACAGTAACAACATTAAAATACACATTTCCTATATAAACTATAAATACTTTATCTATTTAAGTGATACTAACGATAGTAACTGTATATTTATGGGTGATTCATATCAGTAATTAAAAGTAAAACATAAATTTTTACGAAAGACAAATACAGAAAAACATCGTACGTTCGATCAATACTTTTCTATGTTACCCTCATAGAATAGCCTCTAACATTAAGCGCCGCTGGTGTAGTGGTATCATGCAAGATTCCCATTCTTGCGACCCGGGTTCGATTCCCGGGCGGCGCAGGAACTTTTTTTTTTTAGTGACGTTATAAAAAAAAGACTTAAATCACCATAAACCTAATTTAATTTCTTATTAGTGACAATACTGAAATATCAAATTAATTATATATAATTATTAAAATAAATATTTATAGCTCTCGTTTAAATCAATACTGAAGCATATGAGCCCCAAGTGATAAACAGAGTTATCTTGTAATGAATTACCGATTTAGGATAAGCGCCGCTGGTGTAGTGGTATCATGCAAGATTCCCATTCTTGCGACCCGGGTTCGATTCCCGGGCGGCGCAGGAACTTTTGAAGGAAATTAAAACTTTTCTGTGAACTCCAAATTTGGAAATGACACATGAATGGTGATTCAGTTTCTCCTTTTTGGTCTTGGATAAATTATTGATATAAATTTGATTGTAACTTTGGAATAAGTTAGACTGGATGCACAATATATTTCAATTGACCATGTAATAATTATCATCATCACCATCATTATTATTATTATCATTATTATTATTGTTATTATTATCATTGTTGTTGTTGTTGTTGTTAATATTATTATTATTATTATTACTAACCAAGCTACAACCCTAGTTGGAAAAACAAGATGCTATAAGCCCAAGGGCTCCAACAGGGAAAAAATAGCCCAGGGATATTACAAATATATTACAATTGTTACGAATCTTGCAACGATTTCCATTAAAATTTGATAATACAATAGCTATATATACAGTATATACAAGACCACTTTGGAGAACCAGATGCCATTATAATAATTTCCTGCATGGCCGAGAGGATAGCATGGTGATATGTTTAAAAGCCAGTTCTACATATACAGTCTAGCAAAGAATGAAAAAAAATTAAGTGGTAAATCGAAATAAATGTAAAATAATCTACCTATATCAGGAGCAGGATTGGAATAGAAAACTTATCTCCAACAGATGTACTATACTTGTATCTGATGGGTAACACCTGGAGCCACTCTCAACGGGGGAGAAAATATTTGGGAAACAAAATTACTACAACTATAAATGAATAATGCTGTAATCTAATAGCAGTCTACCATATAATGACGATTTTCGACGTTTAAATGTTTAAAGGACGCGCATGAATGGCAGAAGCCGGGGACAGTGACACTGCCCTAGAGACCGACCATATATACCACGGTCCAGATATATAGACATTGATATATACATATGATCACCGCCCAAGACCCCTCTCCATCCAAGCTAGGACCAAGGAGAGCCAGGCAATGGCTGCTGATGACTTACCAGACAGACCTACAGGCTCCCCCAAAACTCCCCTCCTTAGCTCACAAGGATGGTGAGACTGCAGCGACCAAAGGAAGTGTAGAGTTTGAGCGGGACTCGAACTCCAGTCTGGCGATCATCAGTCAGGGACGTTACCACATACCCATCAAAATGATCAAGAACAGATGAACGCTTGGGTATGGGCCTAACCTACATGAACAAATTTGACCAAACCACCTGAAGACGGATCGCAAGGAGAAACCACGACGATTTAACAGGTGTCCTCATTGCACGGACTGCCGAAAAGTTACAGACAAGGCTGGCGTACGGTACGGTACGGAGTACGGTACGGTACGGAGTACGGTACAGTACGGTTGATATTTAGCCTATAAATACGGAATTACGGTACGGTATTTTTCCGCACTGTACGATACGGAAAAATTATTGATAGTAAGATAAGAAATTACGGTACGGTATTGTAGCCAGGTACGATCTTTTAACCCTGGTACGGAGTACGGAAAAACATTCCGTACCGTACCGTACTACCAGCCTTGGACAGATGCACAAAAGTTTGTCCCCAGTGCAAAATTCATCCCCTGAGAAGCACTGGAAGAATTGGTCTTAATGGCGGGCTGCTATAAGTTAAGAGCTCGTGCCTCAAACAAGGGTGGTTATCTACTAGAAAAAAAAATGTCTCAAGAGGCTAACCCAATGGCTGTGAGCCATCAGTAGAGACATTGTGGTGCTGTCAGTTGTAAATGGTGTATTTGGACAATGCCACAAGGATGCCAGATATATTGTACTGACAACTACCAGTATACTACTATCATCATCTAGGTTGACCTTGCAACATTTTCCCTTATCACAATGGCTTTTCCTACCTAACGGTGAGTTTTGGAACGGAATCAAGAGGATAATCATTCATTGGCCTTTGCTGTGAAACCTCAGAGGAAACAAACTTCTACAAATCCAAAGGTACAATATATTCAAAGTGAAACCAATTTCAATGATCCAGGCATTAAAATTATGGGTTTTTCAAGTGTCCACATTTGTCAATTTTTTGGGGATCAAATATGTTTCTTCATACTTTCCATGATTCAACCTCTATGAAATGCAATCAGTCAATCTTCTGGCAGTAATTGTTGAATAGAATGCAGATTAAAGATTTGGTGTACGTGTGTTTTTCTTTTTTAAAAAGATCCAATAACGTTCCTTGACTGCTGAGGTTGCAGCAACTGCAATTGTCCACGATTCACATACAATATCTGTTACAAACAGAAAAATAAGACTAAGGAGGCATGTGAAGAAAGATGAAAACTACTTGTTTAATAGGCTCTTCAAGAGTAAAAGGAAAAAAACCTGCTTCAGAGGATCCAGAGCATTAGAGCAGGAATCACGATAAACCACTTTCAAGTGAAGATGGTACCGAGTGAGGCAAAAGAAATAGATGACTTTTGTTGTAAAACAAGAACTGCTAGTTGGGAACATGCACAGGCATCAATAAAACAGAACTGCTGGCAGTAGGGGGTATTACTGGTGACTTTGGTCCCCCTAGCAAAACATTTGTGTTAATTGTACAGTACACTGGTTTTTTAGTATTTCTACTAATCTACTCAGCAAGCTTTACAATAAACATCTGAAAAGAGCTAAGGATACAATGAAGATTTGGACTGATGATTGGGCTATATTCAGAGACTTTTCAAAGCACTGTTAAGTCAACTCCTAAGACACCATACAAAATTTATACACTTGTTTGGAAAAGGAACGACAAGTACAAAAATTATCTGTAACACCTCCAACAACAACAGCCACAGTTTACTATTATCAATGGGAAATTAGCATCTTTTAACACCATGAGGTCCTTTGACTACATTACTACATTGGATCCTTCTCTCTGGTTATGGTTCATTTTCCCTTTGCATACACACCCTGAATAGTCTAGCCTATTTTTTACATATTCTCCTCTGACCTCATATACCTGATAACACAGACTACCAAACAATTCTTCTTCACTCAAGGGGTTACTGCAATGTACTTGTCTAGAGGCTACTTTTCTCTTGGTAAGGGTAGAAGAGACTCTTTAGCTATGGTAAGCAGCTCTTCTAGGAGAAGGACTCCAAAATCAAACCATTATTCTCTAGAATTGGGTAATGCCATAGCCTCTGTACCATGGTCTTCCACTGCCTTGGGTTAGAGTTCTCTTGCTTGAGGGTACACTCGAGCACACTATTCTAGCTTATTTCTCTTCCTCTTGCTTTGTTAAAGTTTTTATAGTTTATATAGGATATATTTATTTCAATGTTGTTACTCTTCTTAGAATATTTTATTATCCTTTTTTCCTTTCCTCACTCGGCTATTATCCCTGTTGGGGCCCCTGGGCTTATAGCATCCTGCTTTTCCAACTGGGGTTATAGCTTAGCAAGTAATAATAATAATAATAATAATAATAATAATAATAATAATAATAATAATAATAATAATAATAATAATCACTCCGTCTTATCAAATCTTTTCCTCCCAGATCTTGGCTAGCTTCATCCTGACACAAATCCAATTTTGATTTTTCACTAAGTTCGGCACCTAATTCTTAAAAGGCATTTCAAGAGTTATAAGCCTTTTATGATTCAAAGTCTTCTTTATCAAAGTCTGCAAATGTCAGTTTATAGTTTCTATATATTTATTTGCTCATTTATTTTATGTTAAACTATGGATAATAAAAACATCAAAGCAAACACTGGGCTGCCACAGAATTCCTTTATATTGAAGAATATATTAAGGCTTCCATGGTCTCTTTCTTGTTAAAAAGGTGGGCACAGAGTTTTTCGTGGCAAGAAATATCTCGACAACACCAAGTCTGAGAGGTCTTGGATACAGGATCCCTCAGAAGATACAAGGTCCATCAGAAGATACAGGATCCATCAGATGATGCAGGATCCATCAGAAGATACAAGATCCATCAGCAGATACAGAATCCACCACAAGATACAAGATCCCTCAGATGATACAGGATCCAACAGAAGATACAGGATCCATCAGAAGATACAGGATTTAACGGAAGATACAGGATCCATCAGAAGATACAAGATCCACTAGAAGATACAAGATCCACTAGAAGATACAGGATTCACCAGAAGATACAGGATCCATCAGAAGATACAGGACCAGAAAATATAAGATCCATCAGAAAACACTGAGGTAGTATGGAAAATGGCCATGGATGACAAAAGATGGATGTGCTTCAGACAGAACCAGTATGATCAGTTGAAAAAAAGTGCTTTTGCAAATTTCTCAATGATCATTGTGTACTTGAAGGGTGTCAAGAACACAGATTAAATGAAATCGGATCTGATATTCAGAGAAAAAATGTAATTCAGATGCCTCGGGTCTATGGACTATCTAAACAGCAGTTAAAACAATGTAAGCATACAAATCATTCTACAACCAAGAAAATCTAATTTCAACCCAGCACTACAACCATGTCTTATACCACTGTATTTATCTAATTAGTTTTCTTTAATATTTTACATTCAATTCCTGGCATAACATTGGGAAAAGGACGAAAAAGCCTTATTCCTTAATAAATAGTGTTCCTACTAACACATCACACATTGTCAAAGTAAGCTGTGTAAGACTGGATAGAAATAAACACTACACCTCCTAATTGTCCTACCCGATACAAAATTTACCTACTTCAAAAATAGATGACCTCTTCCATGAAACTTGTGCTACCAATGACACTGGGCCTAAGTTAGACATATTATAATTGTTAAGGAAGAATGGCTCAAGTCATAATGATTTTAAAAAATGACCAACTCGTTGGCTGATAACTATGGGGAGAAGTTAGAATGCAAAAACTAAACCTTATTTCCATTACAAAAGTATAAGCAATTATTTTCTTAGGTTCCTCCAGCATAACATACGAAATCATTTAGCGACAGAAAAGAAAAGGAAAACATACCTATGAGACCTTCCCGCAAATAAAAGATGATTTACAAAAAATTCCAATGCACTTTACAACACTAATAAAAAAAATCAAAGGGAAAGATTATCCTAACTATTATTACTACTACTACTATTGGTACAATGAGAAAGGAAAAAGGAGTCAAATAGTTTCAGGCTGTAAATCAACAGCAAAAATGGCAAGCCACAATAGTTTCTAAGCTTTCAATTGATCTACTCTGAGCACAAAATAGAAGAATATTATTCTGATTAAAAGTACTTGAAAACAATTTTCAAGGCAAATACAGTATTCTTCTTCTATTAACGTACTTTTCCCATGTATATTCCTCTTCAATAACAGCATCCGCCTGTAATGTCTCCATAGTCACTAAATTACACAAAAGGAATAACAATGTTGGCAAAAGCAGCCAAAATATCTCGATAGGAATTCCGTAAAGCCCCCCAAGGCCCCAAAGACCCACCGGCCAAACATTCGCGTTCAAATTCTCTCTTGGTAAATAACTTGGGCAGCGTCAAGCTCGCTACAATATTTCTAATTCCTACGAGCGAAGATGAGAATAAAGTAATTTACCCCAATACTTCACGAAGTTAATGTTTTCTTTTTTTCTGAAGGAATTGATGTTTTACTTTCATTCACAAGTGTCGAAGAATACAAAAAACGTATGACTACTTGGGGGGAGGGGGTGGGAAGGGTTGAATGTGTGTGTGCATATTTAAATAAAAAATGACGGGTCGCGTACAACTATATATATATATATATATATATATATATATATATATATATATATATATATATATATATATATATATATATATATATATATATACAGTATATATATATACATACACACACACACATATATATATATATATATATATATATATATATATATATATATATATATATATATATATATATATATATATATATATATAATTAGCATTAGGACATCGCTTCCCTTGCAAATGCCACCAGACGAAAAAAGAATAAGCCACAAGAACATTCTTTCTTTAACTGCTGAGTCGTGGATGAAAACCACTGTGCAGTAAAACTTCCCTCAAAATTAGTGGCTACATACACCTACGGAAATGGCTCATCAGTAACATGTTGAACCAACCGACACACACACACACACACACACAAACACACTCAAACTCCTCCTGTCCTCATATACACAAAACACTGCTGTTCCCATCATGGCATTTTGAAAACTACTTTGGGGTGTAGGTAGAATATACCTTAAAGGCAGAGGATTGCCTATTTAAGGGCTTGGACTCACTGGTGGGAGGAAATGCTCCCTAAATGGCAGATGGCCTTCCTCTCCTAGGGCCAATTATAATCCCATTTTCACTAATAAAACATTCTCGGAAATGAAAATAATTACATCATCACTGCACTCCATTTTCCCAGTCACCCAATGGCCAGGCCACTGGATTTGAAGCCCCATACTCTGTATCATCATTGGAAATTACGAGGAAAGTATATACAGTACTGAATATACGTTCATACATAAACACGCACACACATTCCTAGCTTTGCTCACATAAACAATAATAACTAAAGTTTCTGACCAATCCTTTGCACACATCTGTTACTTTTCTTGCTTTACCCATTCTGTGAGTCATATTCTCCTCCGAAACTATCATGTTACATTTTTTTCACAAATTCTTATATGAATCAACTCTTTTTATTCTACTACTATTCATATTTAAATTAATTCATCAATCTCCCTGGTTTCTGTTCACCATCATTACCTTATTCTTACAATTACTCATAACTTTCACCCTTAAAAAAAAAAAAACTTTCAAACTCTTTGACCAACTTCTATAGTTTCCCTTCACTATTACAACCAGCAGAGTCCTATCGGTTAACATTGACCATTCCACATCCCATTTCTTCTATCCCTTAACTTAGCACCTACATCTCACCTATAGCCACTATCCATTTTTTTACCTCTTTCATCACTGCATATCACTTAACTTTTCCAAAACCAACTTATACAACAAACTAGTTACTCTCCGTTTACATAAACAACCCAATCACTCTCCCGAACCTACAACCTATATCATACATTCTCAACAAGCTCCCTATAGATTCTATTATGAGTTTGTTCTAGACCTAGGTTCGCTACTCAGATTTATCCATATACTTTAATCAAAATACACGATCCATGCAACCCCGTCCTAATCAAAACCCATACTGTTCTTTGCCTATCAATCTTTCTGCCATCTGGATTATTTTACCTATTAAAATCCCACCCTACACCTTACCTGCCATACCTAGTAACACCATACCTAAATAATTCTTACTGATGTTATCACATAACCTTTATACAACTGAACAGTCATTTCAACTTCCCATTTCTTTGGGACCTTTCCCTCATCCATACATGCCTCTCAAATTCAGGTGTCACTCAATCATAACTTCGCCCTTCTAGTATTCCATTTTTTTTGAGATCCCATCCACTCCTGTTCCTATCCTTTCTTCAATCTCTTAATTGCTTTTTTCATATCTTCAAAATTCATTTCCAACATCTGTTTTCCACAAACCCTCTCATGACTTGCATCATTCAACTGTACCTATCTTCTATCCTTCACATTCAACGAGTCTTAAATTGCCAATCTTCTGCCAATCTTTAAAAACACCCAAACTACTCCCTTCACCTCATTTTCTTTTACCGTGTTCATCTAAAATCCTTATATGCTCTTCTTCCTTAATTTTCATCCAGTCAGTTACTCCGGAAACTCTACACTTACCAACAACTCCATTTCTTTCTCTGTCACCAAGGTTCACATTCAAATCTTGTAGCACAACCACCCTTTTTTGTTCTCCAAAATTAACATTCAAACTTCCCCCAAAAGTTTCTTTCATTTTCATTCTTTCTCTATGCCTGGACCATATACACTAACTCTCATAAGTTTAATTTTTGCCACACCCAGGTCATACCCATTCAACTCTTTCAATTGGTCTCAAGTGTGACATTACAAGCATTATCTGTTCGCTGGCACTAAACCTTACAGAATCTCAAGACACAACATATTTGGTCACCTTGTACCAGCACAAACATGGAAAGAGGCTAAATGCCAATCCTTAATGTAAACTAACCGTAACTTCAAACATTTCTGTGATAGTACCATTGACTGTCATAAGTGCTGCCATTATTCTTTTATGCATCATTTCAACCAACCTAACCAGATTTTCTGGCACCTTCCTCTTCCTTACACATCAAAGTATAAATCTAGTCAGTTTTCTGCATTTTCAGGGAATAAAAAATCTTAAGACTTTTCTGTGGATATTTTACTGGCAAAATTGGAATGATTGAAACTTGAAACACAGTCCAGGAACGGTAAGCCACCATACTGGCAATCAGTTCTTCCTTTTGCACTAGGAACAAAAGAGTGAAGTTGGTTTGAGGTTAAATATATCTTAAAATATGGTTTGATTTCGATACAAAATTCAAATAACTTACATTTGCAATTTGCTCCCACAAGGATACAAACCCTACATCTCTTCAAGTAGAAAGAGACCCACTCCTTTGTTGGGAGGCATTGCCAGTAAGCAAACAATTATTCACCTATATTTGAGAGTAAACTTCCTAGTCACATGTATGAATCGGGTAAGTGTGACTCCTGTAAACCCGTGTTTAACCTGATATAAGAATAAATAGGTAGGAACAGGTTGCCGTGTTGGGCGTCTAACCCACACACGGTCTGTCCAGCAAATATGATGCTTTTGGCTGTAAGCTGGGAGATGGTATAGCCCAGTCACAGCTGACTTCCAACCATTCACTTCTGTTAATTTAAACAATGTGCTATTTTGATGAGGAGGAGCTCGGCGGTTACATATGTATACCATAAACAATTCACAGCAGTAAGAACATTTGATGATACCCAACTGACCATCAGTAATTAAAAATTTATTTTCATCTGCACTACATTAAGATTCAGTATAATTCTTCTTTGGTTAGTTATTGCCTTTATATAGGCTAAAATCCCATGGTCCTGGCCTTGCCACTATATATATATGGTGCCAAAGATGCAATTATTTTCTTTTCCCAGCACATTATCGAAATTCTCTGAGGAGGAGGCTCATCTGACAATTAGGGGCCATTTCCTCTTGACAAGAATTCCACAACCATCAAAATATGCCATATTTTTTACAAGGTACAATATAACAGCACTCAAAACCCTTGACGCTTCCTGGGGCAAAATTGTTCAAGTAGAACTGATTGATTGATTGATTGATTGAAAGTTTTCTGGCATCCTGACATCTAAGGTCATTGATGCCGATAGCATTTATTATATATGAAAAATAGGAGAGAATTCAATTAAAACCATAAAAGTTAAGTCATTACAATAGTTAAATAGTTTTCAGAAGACCTGCTTCTGAAATAAGGTAGTAGTTCTCAGCATTGTAGACTGACTTCATGTATGTGATTGACATTGGCCTCTATAGGGAGAGATCCATAGGCCATTTAAAGGGCATTCCCACTCTAAAATATTTCACAATCCTTAGTAGTTAAAAATCTGGTCAGTAGTTTAGGCTAAATGGTGACAACTAAGATGACCAATGCAGTTGGTAAATCAGCTTTAAGGAAGATTTAAATTGGGACAAGGCGTGGGCCTACTAACCCTACCCCACAATATTCCCCGAAAAATGTGAAGGCAAACCCTTTCTTAAGCTAATTCCTCAAATTGGCATTGTGGCAAAATGATACCACATAGGCTCCTATTAATTACTGTCAATAAACAAGGATGTAGGCATGCAACTTCACCCTAAATATTTGCTGCAAACAAAACTTGACGTTATTCTGAATCTAACCTCTAAAAACGATAAAATGCCAATTGATAAAAAGGTATGTCAAAAAAACTCTATATGCTAAACTACCTTATCTCATACAACATTCGTGTTGTCAATAGTTCCTCCATCATATATTAGCAAGGACAAATTATTATCCTTGCCTTACGGTACCTAAGCGCCGCTGGTGTAGTGGTATCATGCAAGATTCCCATTCTTGCGACCCGGGTTCGATTCCCGGGCGGCGCAGGAATCTTTTTGAGAAACCACTTAAAAAATTTATAAGTCAATCTTCTGCCAGACCATTAAGATGAAAAAATTAT
Organism: Palaemon carinicauda; assembly: GCF_036898095.1. Lineage (NCBI taxonomy): Eukaryota > Metazoa > Arthropoda > Malacostraca > Decapoda > Palaemonidae > Palaemon > Palaemon carinicauda. The sequence goes on along the minus strand of NC_090747.1, from coordinate 93,717,898 downwards.
CAAATAATCTATTTTGTCAGTTGGAAAATTCACTTAAAAAGAAAGGAGAAGCCATATGAGAGTAGACTGTAGACAGGGAGCGTGAGGCCCAGAGGGGGAGAGAGTGAGTGAGAGAGAGAGAGCAAGAGAGTAAAGAGAGAGGCGGGTGTCTGTCCTGGGTGAGCTTATCTCTCCGGGATCACTCCCGCTTCCCTCACGACACCCCCCCCCCCCCCAACAATAAACCCAACAGAGAGCTGACAGAGACTCCCAGTCTCTAGGCTAGGCCCTGTTCCAACATCTCCCCCCTCACCCCCCCCCTCTCTCTCTCTCTCTCTCTCTCTCTCTCTCTCTCAGCAACGTTTGATAAACTAAAATGTAGCCTTAACAATATTTGGTATATTTCTACTACAAAAATGAGTCGATGTTTGATGACTTTTTCATTGTTTAACTATACGTCTCCTCTCTCTCTCTCTCTCTCTCTCTCTCTCTCTCTCTCTCTCTCTCTCTCTCTCTCTCTCTCTCTCTCTCTCTCTCTCTCTCAGCAAAGTTTGATAAACTAAAATGTTGCATTAACAATATTTGGTATATTTCTACCCTTGCAAAATTAGGTCAATAATTTGATTATTCTTTCATTACGTTTAACTAAACACTAAACAGTGTTTCACATCTTGTATTAATAAAAAGAATGAGTGAGGTTAGGAAGGCATTACAATTCTCAAACACAGACTGCTAAGCCCCAAAACTAACCACCTTAGTGAGGGTTCATCCAGAAAGAGCAACAATGTTTTCAAGCGTAACTTCAGGCGTCTAAGTTTAAATAACACATCTCGAAGACATATCCTGATTAAATCTTGAGAAATCAAGTAGTGGATGTGTGGATGGCTATTTAATAATGATTTTCAGTAAATATTTAGCGTCTTGTTATACGCGAAACCGTCAAACCTTCTTTGATATTCACAAGAGATTAATAATTACAATAACCATCCAGTACATTGTTTGTCAAGTATTAAAACTTATTGCCAGAAGCCCTACCTCCACATGGTCGTCAAACTTTTATAAAAACTAAAATATATTCTGTCAAAGTTTTAGAATCCTAGAAACTACTATGTATTTTGGCAAAGTTTTAGAATCCTAGAAAATAAAATGTACTCTCCCAAAGTTTTAGAATCCTTGAAACTAATATGTATTATGTCAAAGTTTTAGAAGCCTGGAAACTAATATGTATTCTGTCAGTTTTAAAATCCTAGAAAATAAAATGTTTTCAGTCAAAGTTTTATAATCCCAAAAACTAATATGTATTTATCAAAGTTTTAGAACTCTAGAAACTATACTATGTATTCTTTCAAAGTTTTATAATTCAAAACTAAAATGCATTCTTTCAAAGTTTTATAATTTAAAACTAAAATGTATTCTTTCAAAGTTTTAGAATCCTCGAAACTAAACCGTAATCTGTCAAAGTTTAAAATCATAAAAACTAATGTGTATTCTTTCAAAGTTTTAGAATCCTAGAACCTAATATGTATTCTATCAAAGCTTTAGAATTCTACAAACTAATATGTATGCTGTCAAAATTTTAGAGACCAAGAAACTATATATTTTTTCAAAGTTTTAGAATCCTAGAAACTAAAATGTATTCTGTCAAAGTTTTAGAATCCTCGAAAGTAATGTATTCTGTCAGTTTTAGAATCCTCTAAACTAATATGTATTCTGTCAAAGTTTTAGAATCCTCTAAACTATTGTGTATTCTGTCAAAGTTTTAGAATCCTCTAAACTATTGTGTATTCTGTCAAAGTTTTAGAATCCTCTAAACTATTGTGTATTCTGTCAAAGTTTTAGAATCCTCTAAACTATTGTGTATTCTGTCAAAGTTTTAGAATCCTCTAAACTATTGTGTATTCTGTCAAAGTTTTAAAATCCTAGAAACTAATAAGAATTCTGTCAAAGTTTTAGAATCCTAAACACTAATATGAATTCCGTCAAAGTTTTAGAATCCTCTAAACTATTATGTATTCTGTCAAAGTTTTAGGATCCTAAAAACTAATATGAGTTCTCTCAAAGTTTTAGAATCCTAAAAACTAATATGAATTCCGTCAAAGTTTTAGAATCCTCTAAACTATTATGTATTCTGTCAAAGTTTCAGGATCCTAAAAACTAATATGAGTTCTCTCAAAGTTTTAGAATCCTAAAAACTAATATGAATTTTATCAAAGTTTTAGAATCCTAGAAACTAATATGTATTCTCTTTGAAAAATAAAAGAAACAAGAAACCAAACACACACAGAGGGAGGCGGGTGTTATATGATCAATGAAGTCCCCAAAGAGGTAGAACATGGAGATTATATAACCAACCTCTTTCAAGAGAAAATGCAGATGGGAACATAGTAACTGAAAGACCTACAAATAGATTCATGCCTTATTTAACCAATGAAGATCTTAATTCTGAGGGTTCTAACCAAGACCTACTTTTTTTCTGTAGGCCTTGGGTCTGTCCGCACATTTGTAGTATCTTCCTTTTGTGTTTTTGGAGTTTTTATAGTTTATATATAGAAGATTTATTTTGATGTAGTTGATATTAAAATATTCCATTCTAATTGTTCATTACTTCTCTTGTAGTTTATCTGTTTCCTTTCCTTACTTGGTTATTTTTCCCTATTGGAGCCCTTGGGATTATAGCATCCTGCTTTTCCAACTAGGGTTGTAGCTTAGCTAATAATAATAATCATAATAATAATAATAATAATAATAATAATAATAATGGCCGACGCGAAGAAATATAAGG
>NC_090747.1:93650137-93710137 GCF_036898095.1 Palaemon carinicauda | reverse complement strand
TCTTTCTAACCAAAATTGGAAAGTAGCCCAAAAGGCCACAAACCAGATCTATTGAAGAACGAGCCTAGACATAATTTTCTATAAATAAATTACACTTCAGATACAAATATCACAAACCTAATATTAGATATGGATGATGCTAACGAAGTTAACAAGTTATGCATTGGTTAAATTAAATAATAATGATAATGCTACATAAAATACAGTCTTCGCTTGCTGTAAAACAGTTCATATATGATAATCTAGGCTAGAGGCTGTCTGAGCAAAGATCTGGCAGTAATTTTAGCCTTCTAAAAGCGTTGTAAACGTAATTGATGCTTTCATAAGGCTCATATCACAGGATGTTTTTTTTTCCTCAGACGCTACATAAATTACAGTAAGTTCGTTGAGAGAAAAATTAAAATGTCAACAATTAAATTGGTAAGTGTAACACATATCCTGTAGAGTATTAAAATTAATAACGACGTTGTGAAGTAAATTATCCAAATGAAAACATGCGAAGGCGAAAAAAAGTTGGTTATATAGAAAACTATCCTTTCGAAAAAAAAGGGGAAAAAAACTTTTGTCAACCAAAATTCGAGTCTCCCTATTGAACTAAACGACGGTCGATTGATTGATTGAACTAAATTGCTTATCCCGTCCAGTGATGAACTACAATAGACGTTAATTGCCATGTGTAGTAAGGTGGGGGAGCAAATAATCAATCTAGCCCGGATCTATAAAAATCCCAAATCATTGTATTCGTAAATGGAGAAACACATGTGACGATGTCCTAAAAAGGTATATTTCTCCCGACTACTTCATTTTCAAAGTCATGACACTCATCCACCGAGAAACTTATGACTAATGTTTCTATGTTGGACAGGCTGACACAAGACTCTTTCTATAGTTTATATATGAAAGATTTAGTTTTATGTTGCTACTGTTCTTAAAATATTTTACTTTAATTGTTCATTTCGTCTCATATAGTTTATTTATTTCCTTTCCTCCCAATGCTATTTTTCCCTTATTATTATTATTATTATTATTATTATTATTATTATTATTATTATTATTATTATTACTTGCTAAGCTACAACCCTAGTTGGAAAAGCAGGATTCTGTAAGGCCAGGGGCTCCTACAGGGAAAATAGCCCAGTGAGGGAAACAATGAAAAATGAAATATTTTAAGAACAGTAACATCATTAAAATAAATATTACCTATATAAACTATGAAAACTTCAACAAAACAAGAAGATATTAGATAGAATAGTGTGCCCGAATGTACCCTATGGGCTTATAGCATCTTTCTTTTCCAACTAGGGTTGTAGCTTAGCAAGTAATAAATAATAATAATAATAATAATAATAATAATAATAATAATAAATTTGCAAAACTGCGTGATCACCAATTAGGACGTTATGATCGTAGTTGTGAATTACACCAGACATTTTAATCGGCCCCATTTCTCACCGGCCTAAAAACCGACTAAATTAAAGGAGAGCAGATTAAAGGGAAACGCCTGGGCCATCCTTACCCAAATCCAATAGAGGTAGAAATACTTTTCAAGCTGACCCAGAGACAGTTTTGGAGCCCCTCGTGTGTAATGTCACCTTTAATTCTATCTATTGTACCGTAGCCTATGTGTTCCCTGGGAATGCTTACAGTATGTCTTTGACGGATATCATTTGTTTGGGACATAATATTTTGTTACAGGAGAATATTGAATGAATAGCAGAGATATTCTTAATTCATTTTTTTTTTTTTGGCGACAACCGCAAACATCAATAATAAAATCTGATAATTCCCCTTATATACATGTGCTTGTCAGGCGATTTATTACACCTACTTTTGACACGCTTGTGTACCCAACTAGAATTTACGTTGAATAGAAATTCCAAAAAGAAATTCCAAAAAGAAAAACTTCTGCTAAAAGCATTTTTATCCTTAGATCATATTTAGGTTTCTTCTCTTTATTCTATTTTTCACCGGTCCCACTCCGTCGAATTCCAGCTTGCAATACCCACAACAGAATGTCAACTTCATTTGGGTAATAGATTGCACTGGATTTACAAATTTAGGCTATATAGCCCCACGCTGGGGTCCGTGAGGCCATCCATCGCCTAAATACAACTGGAAGAGAACCCAGCAGTTACAGTATGACTAGCATGCTAAAAGAGGATGCATAACGAGATGGAAGATAGGAAGCAGGAACGGATGTAAAAATACAAGATTCTAAATCACATGCAACTAGGACACAGAGGAATGTTGCAAAGACCCTTAGCTAATGCTTTTAAAGTGCATTGTGATAAGGTGTACTCACACCCCTAGGCCCCTACTGGAAATTTGGGTAACAGGACAAAAAGGATTCAAAGGCTAAATGCCTAATTCCCCAAATATTATTATTATCGTTACTAGCTAAGCTACAACCCTAGTTGGAAAAGCTGAATACTATAAGGCCAAGGCCTCTAACAGGGGAATAATAGCCTAATGAGGAAAGGAAATAAATAAACTATATGAAAAGTATTGAACAATTAAAATAAAATATTTTAAGTACAGTAACAACATTAAAACAGATCTTTCATAAATAAACTTTAAAAAGAGACCTATATCAGTCTGTTAAAAAAGAAAAAAAAAACATGCAAGTTTTAACTTTTGAAATTCTAAAGATTCAACTACCCTTTTAAGATCATTCCACAACTTGGTCACTGCAGTGTAGTATTGAGCCTCATGATGGAGAAGGCCTGTCTATTAAAATTAACTGCATACCCACTGTAGTATTACGAACAGGATGGTATATCAATATCTAGATCAGGAATAAGAAAACTAATACAGTAGACAGTAAGTTCCTGCCCAACAATGAGAATAAGCAGATGAAGACCAGACAGGAGAACAATACTCGAAACACGGTAGGATGTAAGAATTAAAACACTTCTTCAGAATAGATTGATCAAAATCTTACAAGCCTTTCTCAATAAGCCATTTTTGTGCAATGAAAGAAAACACAAACCTAATGTGTATTTATAAAGTAAACGTTGCTGTCGATAATCACACCTAAAACTTTAAAAGCCATACACAATTAAAGAAATACTATCAATTTAGAGATCTGGATGTTGAGGAGCCACTGTCTTCGACCTACTTACAATCAGACTTTGAGTTTTGTTAGGGTTAACTTCATGCCCCATGATTTGCACCATGCACCAATTTTAGCTAGATCTCTATTATGAGATTCAGCAACCCAAAAACTATATTCAGGATATGGAAATGTTGCAAAGTGAGTAGCATCATCTACATATGCAACAAGCATATTTTTTGGGCCAAATCACATACAGGTAGTTTGAAAAGTAATGGGTCAAAAACACTACCCAACTACCCACAGATACACAAATATCATATTCCCATACTCTCTATAATGACCCACTCAAGCATAATAAATTTTAGTATCCTCAGCCTCACCATTCAAAAGCCTTGTCTACACGGTCAAATATTTCTGTGGCCAGAGGCTGTAGACATGGCTGAACTAAGATGGTCGACAGGCAGTTGGCATGAAGCAGGAGTTGCAAGCTAGTTGTATAGTGCAGTACAATAACCATGGTGCACACCTTAATTCAAAAGATAGCACATTGTGCTATTATTGATAGAGCTTGTATTAAAAATCGCAAGAAATCAAGAAAAGGTGTATGTTACAGGCAGTGGTTGGAAAAAGGGGAGGTAAAGAAAGTTCTGTGACCCTGCTTCGTGAACTGCAGGAAGAAAGTGGATGGTTGTTTCTCAATTACATGAGGATGAACAACACATTCTATACACTCCTGGTGAAAGTGGAACCGCATTAAGGAAAAACACATAAATATGAGGAAAAGCAAATCACCAACACCACGTTTGGAGGTAAAACAACAATACTGTAGCTTGCTACTCGTAATGGGACAACAGGCAGCGTCCAACTAGCCGCAGCCTAACTAGTTGTGGAACTGGCTGCTGTGGCAACATCTATGATTGTCATAATGATGTCTTTTCTACAAGAGGGACAGAAATATATCCATGATGGTTTGTTTATTTACCAGTAGTTTACTTAGCCTATAAGGGCAGGGAACTAATCCAGTTAGATGGTTTCCCTTTTGCAAAGACTTTGTTTAAAAATTATTAATTTTGTAAAGAATTATGTATTCAGGAAATACTAAAGTTTGGATTTACATTGTAAAATCTTCAGTTAACAAACCCCTTTCACAATGGCAACAGATACACTCGCATCACAGAAAAGAGAAATAAGTGATGGATATACAGTACATACGTTTTCGATTGACTTTTTACTGATAATATCACACAGTTTTGGAGATATGAAAGAAGGTTATGCAAGGCGCCAATTCACGTAAAGAATGGTGACATTGTAAAACGCACCAATGAGCATAACCAAACCTCTTTGCAAAAATTATATCAAGGCATGTTGGCTATAAAGGCATACATGGTAATATGCTTAAGTAAATATATACAAATATGATACATAACTCATAAATATATATCATAGTTATATACTTAAAACATGTTTGCATACTAGCTAAAAAGCGTAAAATTATTTTCCAATTACCCCAGGAGTAATAGATATAAATGCAAAGCAAACTGGCCGCGGCCAGTCAGTCTGCTGCCAATTAGGCTGTGGCGAGTTGTCCTAAACCCCTTGCTACTGAGTCTATGAACACAACTCTCCAATATAGTATCAGGGTTTAGAAGCAGAGTTTGTGCACCACTATATAAGAAACCTGTACTGCTATATACGAAATCCTGAAGGATGATAACTTGAAGGCGAGATATGAAGTAGCCTGACTATTGTTGTGTATACAGTATAAATATGATAGGGATTGGTAGGGGGCTATATGAGCTAAGGAGAAAGGATAGGGATCCAGGCGACTCATAATGTATCACCATTTCATAAGTGATATAACTAGTGGCACAGGGTTTTCCCATTATATTCATAACGTATGTAAGGAAAAAGCAAATACACTACTGGACATGTAATAAGGACATAAGCGCTCACTACCTGTGATAATTGAGTGCTAGTGTATAGTACTCTCACACTACTATCAAACCAACCCACAGTTATTTCAAACAGCCTTTACTAACAACCAGGTTGTGAAAGTGTGTGAGCAAATCTGTGAAGAAGTTTTTTCAAAAAATATACTGTATAGTTTTTCTGTGAGATATTATAATTATATACCATTATAGTACAAGAAACTAGGAAAGCTTTTGAAATAGATAGTTTCAGATGCTTTTAAATCCTGTTGGTAGAATAAAAAAAATGGTCCACTGGCATACGGCTACTAAGGATGCCTGTCATGACTTATTTTTCAAGTATTCAGCATTAGGTATGCATACGGTCTATACAGTCAGCCCTCGTTATTTGTTCCGTAACTGATATACAAATCACGCTATTTAATATGGGTGACTCAACCCTTGGGAAGGGTGGTAAGTCCCGACCATTACTGGCTTTGGCTTTTGCCCGGGGACTCAGTATTTGAGTGTGTCAGTACTCAATAATAAGGAGTCCCTGCACCTCGCTAGCATCTTGCTGTGCAAGTGCTGCGGTCTACATAAGCTGTGTGTAAAGGTATGCAGTGTGACACGTCCTAGGAAGTTGACCTTGAGTTCTTTAGATGGAACTCAAGGCTAGGACTCTCCCAATACCACCATGTCAGGGTATGGGTACGTGACAGTATTAACTTAATACTAGGAACACAAGGAAGCATGGTTCACCTGCAGTGGTTTGAGGTCAGCTATGCAGAGAACCCAGGATGCTGCTTTCCACAAGAGAGGGGAGGATGAAGAAAAGAGTAAGGGCCGGACAAACCTTTTCATTCATGCAGACTAAGACCGGGTAACAATGCCCTCAACCCTCTGCTACTTGTCCATTAAGGAGCCTGAGGTTTAGACCAGCTGTTGTGCAGCCCCCACAGGGCCGATAGAACATATCGAGTCTCCTGTGTGAAGGTGGTCTGACGCTTCCACACCCCTGCTTGCAGGACCTGCATCACTGAATAGTTCTTCTTGAAGGCCAGGGATGTAGCTCCGCCCCTGACATCATGTGCTCTAGGGCGACGTGACGGAGGGGGGTCAGGATTCAAGGATAGGTGGATCACCTTACGAATCCAGGCCGAGATGGTATTCTTAGTGACCCTCCTCTTCGTTTTCCCAGTGCTCACAAACAAAGCTTGCACTTGGGGATGAACTGCAGCCGTTCTCTTAAGATATAGCCTCAGACTCCTTACTGGGCACAGTAGGAGATGGTCTGGGTCATCTGTTACAGAACAAAGACTCGAAACCTGGAAAGAGTCGAACCGAGGGTCCGGCACTCCCAGATTCTGAGTCTTGGCAACAAACTCAGGGACGAACCTGAACGTTACCTCCCCCCATCCCCTTGAATGGGCGATGTCGTATGAGAGACCATGAAGTTCGCTGACTCGCTTGGCCGAGGCCAGAGCTAGCAGGAACACCGTCTCCCAAGTAAGGTGGCGATCTGAAGCCTGGCGTAATGGTTCGAAGGGAAGTCTCTTAAGAGACCTGAGAACTCGAACCACGTTTCATGGAGGAGGTCTCACTTCCGACTGAGGGTAGGTAAGTTCATAACTCCGTATGAGTAGGGAAAGTTCCAGCGAGGAAGAAATGTCCACTCCTTTGAGTCTGAAGGCTAGACTTTAGGCTGAGCGATAGCCTTTCACCGACGAGACTGAAAGGCGCATTTCTTCTCGCAAATACACGAAGAACTCCGCTATTGGTGGAAAAGTGGCATCGAGTGGAGAGATACCCCTTTCACGACACCAACCACAGAAGACTCGCCACTTCGCCTGGTAAACCCCTGCGGATGACCTTCGCAGGTGCCCAGACATCCTTTCCGCAACTTGCTGCGAAAATCCTCTCTCAGTGAGGAGATGCTGGATAGTCTCCAGGTGTGAAGTCGAAGCGAAGCTACGGCTTTGTGAAAAATGTTGGCGTGTGGTTGTTTGAGTAGCTCGTGTTGTGGAGGGAGTTCCTTCGGAAGCTCCGTTAGGAGTTGCAGAAGGTCTGGAAACCATTCTGCGTGATGCCATAGCGGAGCTATTAGGGTCATCGAGAGATTGACTGATATTCTGGTCTTGTTGAGCACCCTCCTCATCAGACAGAACGGGGGAAAGGTGTAGACATCAATGTTGTCCCACCGTTGTTGGAAGGCATCTTGCCAGAGAGCCTTGGGATCCGGGACTGGGGAGAAGGACAGCAGAAGTTTGAATTTCAGCACTGTAGCAAACAGATCCACAGTCGGGGAACCCCACAAAGTCAGGACTTTGTTGGCTACCTGACGATCCAAAGACCACTCGGTACTCACTATCTGCGTCGCTCTGCTCAGATTGTCGGCAAGCAAATTCCTCTTGCCTGGAATGAAGCGAGCCGAAAGTGCGATCGAGTGGATTTCGGTACATCTCAGTATCTCTACTGCGAGATGGGATAGCTGTTTTGAAAAGGTACCTCCCTGCTTGTTGATGTAAGCCACTACTGTGGTGTTGTCATTCATCACCACCACAGAGTGGCCCGCCAGGTATTGTTGGAACTGTTGAAGAGCCAGGAATATGGCCTTCATCTCTAGCAGGTTTATGTGGAGGTACTTTTCTGATTCTGACCAGAGGCCTGAGGTCCTGTGGTTCAGAACGTGAGGCCCCCTCCCCCCTTTCTTTGAGGCGTCCGAAAACATCATCAAATCCGGGGGGAGGACGAGAAGATCCACTCCCTTTCGTAGGTTCTCGGCTGCCACCCACCACTGAAGGTCCGTCTATTCCGCAGAACCCATAGGGATCATAGCGTCCAGGGAATCGTGACCTTTAGTCACCACAGGAGAGATCTCATTCTGAGGCGACCATTGGGAACTAGACGGGCCAGGGATTTGAGGTGACCGAGCAGACGTAACCACAATTGGGCTGGAAGTTCTTCTCGTCTGAGGAAAGGCCTTGCTATCCTGTCGTCTGATGGGAAGGCTTTGTGGAGATTGGTGTCTATGATAATGCCTAGTTATACCAGTCTTTGAGTGGGCAGCAGAGAGGACTTCTCGAGATTTACCATGATCCCTAGATCTTGGCAAAGTCCCAGAAGTTTGTCTCAGTGACGAAGAAGGGCTGACTCCGAGTCTGCTAGGATCAGCCAGTCGTCCCGGTAACGGAGGAGACGGATGCCGATCTTGTGAGCCCACGAAGATATTAGGGTGAACACCCTGGTGAACACCTGCGGTGCTGTGGAGAGACCGAAACACAGCACCTTGAACTGGTAGATTTTGTTGTCTAGGCAGAATCTTAAGTACTTCCTCGAAGACGGATGGACTGGGATCTGGAAGTACGCGTCCTTCAGGTCCAGTGTGCACATGAAGTCTTGCGGTCTCACTGCAAGTCTGACCGTGTCTGCCGTCTCCATGCTGAACGGGGTCTGCTTGACAAACCTGTTCAGGGCTGAGAGGTCGATGACTGGTCTCCAGCCTCCAGACGCCTTCTTTACAAGAAAGAGTCGACTGAAGAAGCCTGGGGACCCGTCGACTACCTCTTGGAGAGCGTCCTTCTTCAACATGGTGTCGACTTCTGCCCGAAGGACTTGCCCCCTTGCCGATCCCATGGCAAGGGAGCTCAACGACACTGGATCCGCGTCAGGGGAGGTAAAGAAGTCGTGAACGGGATGCGATATCCCTGACTGATTACGGAAATCGTCCAGGAATCGGCCCCGAGTTGCTGCCACCTTCTTGCGCAACTTTGCAGGCATCCCTCCACTGGTGGACATGCAGGGGGACTCCTAGCGTTTGCGGCCACGGCCGCTCCCTCTAGGATTCTTTCCTCCCCTAGAGGACTTTTTGCCTTTCTTGTCCTTGACAGGAAAGGGCTTAGACACCTTTGTCTTTGCTGCAGCTGCCTTCTTCGTACTCTTGACAGGACGTGGTTGCTGGGTCGCTGGAGGTTTGTAGGGCCTCGATGTTAGGGCCCTATGGAGAAGGGAGTCCTGGTTGGACTTCCTCCACCTCTCAGCAGCCTGTTCCATGTCCTTAGGCTAAAACAAGTTCTTACCGAGGACGGAAGAATGTCTAAGCCTGCTTACGTCGGTACTGGGGACCTTTTGGTGGAATCTCTCAGACACTGCGTCCCGACGTTTCAAGTGTTAGCCCACAAGCTCGAGACTTGGTGGGCTAGAAACTCAATGGTACACGTGCCTGAGAGCAAAAAGGTCTCCAAGGCCTTCCTGGTGCTTTCTTTGGATAAGTCCTCAGACCGCACCAGGATGCCCAGAGACCCTAGCCAGATGTCCAGCCACTAAGTTGCCTGCATGGCACACTTTGCTACCTTCTCCTGGCTCAGGATCTCCGTTGCCGAAGTATAAGACATGCCGGTTGGAGAGTCTCTCTAGAGGGACTCCCCCGGTAAGCTCTTCCAAAGAGTGGTGCAAAGGAAGAGCTAAACAAGTCTCCTCCAAGATCTCAAAGTACCTCCTCTGATGGACGCGAAGAGGCGGGAGGAGCTTGTTACCGGTGCTGGATCGGCTGGAGTAAGCAAGCTCGGAGAGCTGACCTTCGACCTTGTCTCTGGCACTCTTAACCCCCTGTGACCAGGGCAAAGCCGCACTGGCCCTCGAGGGTTTTTGAGTACCGTAGACTCTGTCCTAGACCGTGTCCTTGCCCTCAGGAGGGGGAATCTCTGGATCCGGAAACTCATTGAGATTCCTCTTGAGGGTCAGAACTTACCAGAAAGCATGCTCTGACTCCTACAGTTCTCCTCCTGAAGGGCTGGCAGCAAAGTCTCCTGTCCCCAGAGGCTCTTCCTGGGGGGAACTCGTGGACGTTCTCTGGCTGGCTCCTGTCTAATCCTTGATGAAGACTTTGGCAAAGTCTTAGAGTCCTTCGACTCCCTCCTGGGAGGGATACAGGACTCCAACAATGATGGTGGAAGGCTCTTCTCAACCCGTACCCGAGAAGACTTCTCGGGGCAAGGTGGGGTTTCCCCCATTGGTGCGACCCGCCTCACCTGACTTCCCAGAGGACGGGATATCCTCGTCCACAGGGGAGGGAGAGTAAGTCTGGGGGGAGAGGGAGCCTTCCTCAAGGAATTCTGAGGAGTCAGTTTCTCCTTGGAGAAGTTACCACGGTAGAAACTCCTCTCTTCCTCTTCAGGGGAGACGAAGCCGCCACTGATTTGTGACCAAGTTCAGAGAATACAGGCTTAAAAGCCTGCACGAGAGCTCTGACGATGGTACCAAACCAAGGTTGCTGACTGACAGTCACGCTGTCAGACACTCCCTCTGGAGGGAAGGGGATCGTTCGATCCCTAGGAGGAGTTACCAAACGAGGGTTCGCCTGAAAAGATGCTGAAACAGAAGGAGAAGAGTCCTTGGACCTATCCGGAAACCTCCCATCCTCCGACGAGCGCGCTGTTCTGGGCTTGCGGGGTGGGGAACGAGACAACGATGACCTGGCCGCACGATGTCCTGCGGCCTCATATGTGGGATCGCGCTGGTGATCGCACGATGGGCCCTGCCCTGGGTCGTGCGCGGGAGAATGTTTGCGAGGGCGATGGTGAGGGCGCGAGGGCGAGCGACAGCGCATGGCGACATGGACAGGCGATGACAGGTGGCACGTAGAAGGCTGGATAAGCGTTTGCGCGCAGGATCTTGCCGAAGAGCCCGTGAGGGCGATAACGTTGGGCGCGAGCAGGAGAAATATCTCTAGCGCGTGGGCACGCGGCGGGCATATCTGGCTGAAGCAGTGGGCGAGCAGGGCGCGCTTTCGCAACCTCGTGGGCACGCGATGGAAACTGAGCGCGATGGCGCACAGGAGAAGATGTTACTACACCCAGATCCGAAGATCATGGGCGTGCCTGGAGCGCAGGAGATCGTGGGCGCGCATCAGGATGCGGGCGCACAGAAGTGCGCTGTCGGTCTGGAGAGCGCTGGAGTCCCGGTGAGCGCCTGTGCGCTATCTCAGGAGACTCCAGGGCTGTGCGCTGGCGCGCTACATCAGGAACAACAGCAGGAGCGCGCCTGTGCGCAATGGCGCGTTGAGGCACTGGAGAGCGCCTGTGCGCTATCTCGGGAACCTCCCTTGAAGTGCGCTGACGCGCAGGTGAGCGCTGACGCGCAGGTGAGCACTGGCGCGCTATAACAGGAACCAATGGTGAGCGCTTACACGCAGGTGAGCTATTGCAAGAACTATTGCAGGTGCGCGCTGGCGCGCAGGTGGTCGTGGGCACGCAGGTGAACCCTGGCACGTAACGACAGGAGCAACTGCAAGTGCACGCACGCGTGCAGGTGAGCGCTGGCGCGCTAAGACAGGAACGTCTGCTGCAGGTCGTTGGCGCGCACGGTGTACCTGGCGCTTAAGGGACTGAGACACAAATTTGTGCTCGTGCCCTTTATGCCACGAAGGGACCCATGCCTGTTTAATAACAGGGTGAAAAGGCACCCACAGCACATCGGCAGCCAGGAACGATGACGGCAAGTGAGCAGGTCTCGAGGGTGGAAGGTCGGTGTGTCCTGTGTAAGGACGACCTTCCACCGAAGGAGATCGTGAATGATCTCCGGAGAGGTCCAAGGAGGTAACTGACAGGGTCGGCGAACGACGGCGAGGTTCTTCTGCGGAGGACTGCGGAGATGACGAGCCGAAGAGGCGCCTCCTAACACCCTTGTGAGGTGAAGGAAGACCTCTACGGCGAAGGGGAAGGCGAGCTTTACGCCTTATACGCCCTCTGGGGGCCGTGGGGTCAGCGGGCTGACCATCAGCAGTCCTCCGAAGAGGAGTCTCTGTGAGTGAACTCCCCGGAGGAGGAGGATCACCGGCAGGAGAGACTGTAGGACTTAATTCCTCCCTCGAAGGATGTTCGGAGGGGGGAACTAAGCCTTCAGCTACCACAGCAACATCAGGAGCAGAGGTTTGAGACAACTCATCAGAAGCCTCTGCCACAACAATGTCAACGATAAACAGAGGATCGATCTCTGCTACCGTCGAGGGCTGTTTGACAGCTGCTCCCAATTTGATCATATCAAACAGGGCTTCCTTGGAGGGTGAACCCTGAAGCCCTAAGGAAGCCCAAAGCTGTAATAAATCACTATTAGTTACAGGCATAGAAATCTCCTCCAGGGGAGGAGGAGGAGCTGCCTCGCTATGGGAGGCAACTCCCTCTTCCACACCCCGGGATCGGTCAACAGAACTACGGTCTACGCTACCACTTGATGGCTTCTCGGGAGAAACCGATCGAGTGGGAGCTTCGGAGGAGGAATGGGCCACGGAAGAAGAGTCCTTGGGATTTTCTCTTTTCAAAGAAACCTCTGAAGGAGAAATAACCCATTTAGACTTCTTCTTCCGGCGCCGAGTAAATATCCCACTGGGAGGTAGACCACTCCCTACACTCACCACATACATCAACTCTATCACACCGCTGGCCCCTAAAATAAGGACACAAGGTGTGGGGATCCGTGTCGACCGCCGACATAAATGTGCCACAAGGGCGGTCAGGTAAACCAGGACACTTACGCATAGCAGAGGCCAACTTCACATACACTCTGTAAAAAGAAAATGCAAAGAAAGATTAATAATGGCTGATCAACAAAAGCGAGGGTGAAACCGGACACGTCCGACTGCCACCCGAGCCGATAGCAAAGTGAGCTAAATCACAGGTGTGTGTGGGGGGGGTGTGTGGGGGGGAGGTAGCAAGCTACCCCTCCCTACCCCCCGCTAACTAACGGTGGGGTAGTAAACCCTCGTTAAAAATCTAATGGCTCGTCATTTCAGCTACGCCGAAAGTAATTACCCATATTAAATAGCGTGGTTTGTATTTCAGTTAAGGAACAATTATAATATAGCATATGTGTAGCCTATGTTGAGTCTGAATGGTGCTAGTAAACCTTCCAAAAACAGCAGTCACTTACAAGTGTTACCTTAGCTAATAAATCTGTAAAGTACTTTAGTGATAGTACTGTAAGTATATTACAGTAATATACACTGCACTATCACCGAGAGTTGTTAGATAGGAACAACAGCGTTTTGTTGTAACTGTACATATTATATGTACATACTGTATAAGTGTGGCGATAACTTGTGTTATGTATACTACAAACATGTGTCTATATGTATTGTACGAATACTGAAATGAGTTCATCCATTAACACTATTTATACTATGATAGAGACCAAGTAAAATGATATTTTCATAATAAAATAAAATTTTGAATATACTTACCCGCTGGTTATATAATGGCCGAGTCCCTGGACGCCTCGGCAGGAAATTCAAAATCTCTTGCGCAACTAGCGCAGATATGCCAAGTGTACCCCAGCGCCCTCGCGGTACCACAGGTAGAACTATACCCAACCAATTCAGATTTTCCATGCCCCATGGTCTCTAGAGGGGAGGAGGGTGGGTCTAAAACTTATATAACCAGCGGGTAAGTATATTCAAAAATTTATTTTACTATGAAAACATCATTTTTAAATATAAAACTTACCCGCTGGTTATATAATGGCTGATTGACACCCATTGGTGGCGGGTCAGAGACAGCTGCATAATTGGAAATTCACTTAAGAGTTACATAAACACCTTGAGCGGTTCTAACCTGATAAGGAAACTGACAGCAATGCTCTGCCTCATTTTGTCTGTTATCCTTAGGAGATCCAGTGATCCACTCGGGGCTGATGATCTCTAGGAGCTGTCAAACGGTACATCCACCTATAACATGACAGGACCTCAACTAATACCCTTGTTCCGGGCGCTCTCTAGGAACAAAATGACCACATGACTAGGTCAAAGATTGCGGAAGATTGCCGAACAATCTTCCCGTACAATCATAAAAATATATATAACAGTTCCAAGAGAAGAGCAGGGGTACTAGGAATTTAGGGAAATGTAGTGGAGAATGTTTCATCTACTACTGCACTCGTTGTTGCAAGTGATCCCAGAACGTAGACGTCTTCATAAAGAGACTGGACACGGTAAAAGTAATGCAAGGCGAATACAGGATTACCCCTTCACAAGGCTGTATATGCGATGCTCTGCAGAGAACAGTTTAGTTTAAAAGTTACCGAAGCTTCTACAGCTCTAACTTCGTGAGTCTTTACTCTTTCAACATCTTATGATCTGTCACCCAACCGTGTGGAAAAACCTTTGTAACCAAAGTCTGTACGAGATGATAGAATGTTTAAGACATGGAGAGCGCAGGCTTCTTGACCGTGCACCCAAGAGTTATGAATAGACTCTTAACCTCTTTGTTCTTGTCCCAATAGAACTTCAATCATTCTAATCGGGCAAAAAAACTCTTCTCAGCCCATCCCAAACCAAATTTGAGAGAAATGAGATCCGGAAAGATTTAGGCTATGGATGAGAAAGATGTTTGTTACTGACCAAGAATCCAGGTTGCAAGGTACCTATGGCTTAACCAATGTGAAGTCCGTGTTCTTGCTAAAAGAGTGAACTTCACTGACTCTCAACTATGGTAGACTTACTCAGAAAGTCTCCAATGTTAGGCCTTAAAAAGAAACCAAGGGTAAAGGGTCGGATCTGTCACTACCGCGAAACTCCAGAAACGAAGCCTAAATTTCAGGCTGGCGCATCTTGCTGATGCTTCCAAGTCCTCTCAAATGATCTGAGAAGACCTATAAGGTCTCTATTTGATAGATCCAATCTTCTGCGTCTGAGGACAGATGCCCGCATACTCCTGTACCCTTTGATGGCCGAGGAAAGAAAATGTGTTTTCTTCTAAGGTCTAAGAAAAAATATACCACTTGTGTTAGAGTTACCTAATGAAGAGCCGGCTCTAGCTCTACACCACTCCATAAAACACTCTAATTGGGTTGGAAAACCTTGAGGCAAATGTCCTTTGTACAAGTGAAAGCCTCAGCTGTCTCCTTCAAACAACCCTCTAGATCTTAGGGGTTTTCCAAAATACTGGAGGCAGCTAGGCCTAAAGCTTGAAGGTTTAACATAAAACGTTCATGATCCTGACACGGGGAAAAGGACTAAAGACATGCTTCCAGCGTGCACCCAGCATGGTCCCAGCATGAGTCCAGTATGGTTCCAGCATGCTGCCTACACCCAACATGCCGTGAGAGAGAAGAGGGATCTAGAACCGCCTCCCAAAACTTGTCCATATTGGTCGCAAGAAACCGATATTAAGGCTAGGCTTGTTGAAAAGAAGCATCAACAACGTGAACCTCATGCTGTGAAGTTAAGACCTGATCGTGTGTAATCAGCGAGTGTTCAACAAACTTAAAGCCAAAGCTAGACACGAGGGAGCGTTAGCTGCGAAGCCAGAGAGATGCGAAGGAGAGACAATAGTCTGTTTATACTGCTGTGAGAAAAAGACTTGACTGTATGCGTCTAGCATGCGACCATAATGTCGCATGTGCTTGCATTGCTGTAAGGTGTCAGCGTGCCGTATGCGTTCACCTTGTCGTGTGGAAACAGCGCTGTGTGTGAGCCCCGCTTGCTGTAAATCTACAGCGTGCTGCGTGGAGGCGACAGCATCTCGACCGGTCATTGACGGAAAGATGGAACTGATTGCCGAGAGTTGTCCAGTATAGGATGCGTCCGCATGAGTGAGAGTCACGCGTCCCGCAGACAGCGAAAGTGGGACAACTCGTTGAAAGGATCAACTTTGACTGTCAGCGTCCAACATACGACCAGACTGGCGTCTGCGTCTGTGACTGCGTGAGGGAGAGACCAGAACTTGCGTCTGTGTCTGCGTGACGTCTGCCGTAAGAGAGAGACCAGACTTCTACAAGCACCCGCTCTAACGCTTCTCGTAACACGAGCATATCTCTGCGAGAAAGCGTTACTAAGCATAGGAGAACTATGCCTTCTGACACTGGTCGGAAAACCATTTCTTTGATCTCTGGTAGTCCTTAGACTCTTTAGGAGAAAATTTTCTCCCCCCGAGAATCGTAAACACTAAACACAGATGAAATATACCTCTTTTAGCTCAGACCAAATCTACACTCGCGGGATAGCGAGTGCGCCAACCCAAGCATGGGCAAAGGCCGGGAGAGAACATCAACCGCAGTCCTGAGAGCGACCTGGGAGAGTCCCTATGACATTTCATGCGCGTATTGTGCGCGAACTGAACGTATCCAATGCTGTAAGATACCGTCAACAGTAGTCGCTAGACCTCAGAAGAAAGTAATGGAGCTTTCCCCAAACTGGGGGAAGGAAAGAAGTGTGAACAGAAGCAGACAGAGCACCTTTGCCCCCAAAGAACTATGTGTCTTACACGATTCTGGTGCCGACACGTCGCCTTCTTCCGAAAAGAAAAAACTTCCGGCGAACGTTAGATACTGCAGGATAAGAAAACATACGACTCCTGAAAGGTCTAGGACAAATTGATTGGTGACTACCAAGTCTAGGTTTTATGACCTTTGATGAGGGCAAAGCCTTTCCTCCCTGAAAGTGAGTCAGAATCCAGAGGAAGAGCTAGGATTGTATGTGACTTGTCTGACTTCCGCTTCTATCGCGGAAGAAAAAACACACTCGATTTCTTCCTGTTTAAGCATCAAAACACATTTGCTGCGAAGGAAAATTCTGTTCGCGTGCATACATGACGAGTAACTTCCTAGTCTGGAAGACAGGGAAAACGTAGACAGTCATTCTCGTCAGGGAACTGCATTCTAATATGCAGAAAACAGTTACAAGATCCATTATACCATAGCGATGACGAACTGATCGCTTCAAGACATTCCAACTTCGTCATTCCAAAGTGGAGAAAGAACGTCTTGGACTGCATCAACAATATCGCTCGGCAGAACAGACGTTTAATGCACAAGGTCCGCGAAGAACCTCAGCCTACCGACCTTCCTTCTCCCAAGGGTTGGAACGTAAGGAAGAGATATAGGACTAGGGGCAAGGTGAACACAAACAAACACCTCCTCCAGAGCACTGCGCTATGTTTACGAGTCACTAACAAGAGCGGTTTAAAAGCATAATACCTTAAATCATAAAAGATCTGCCCATGGTGAGAGATATACTTTGACGTTCTATTCTCATAAAAGGCCTTAATGCCCTTTCTGTTGTTGCAGCTGCAAGCGCTGTATCAATCTCTATAGTAAGGTTCGTTATTTTCCTGAGAATGATTTGATGTTAATTTATCAATTTATTTTACCATTAATTTACTAGGCCAACGTTCCCTAAAGGAGCCCTTTGGGTTAAAGCATCTTGCTTTCCCAACTAAGGTTGTAGCTGGCTTGTAATAATAATAAAATAAAATAACTAGAGCCACCATCAACTCAACTAGTGAAAACTCTGAAGTCGGAACGAGGAGCAGCAGGTAAAAAATATGAGGGAAACTCTTTAGAAAAATTCTCATGAGTTTCTGAAAGTTATTCCCTTCCTTTTACAATCTCTATCCTAGGAAGAGAAGTCTTGATTCTTAGGAATCCACTCCTTATGATTCTGAATTCAGACCTCAATACTTAGAGGTTTTAATTCTAGTTCTCACAACCAAGAGTTAGAGCCGGCCTTGGTCCGAGAATATAAAATCTTTCTAGTTAAGATTTATTTCTTAATATAGCGCCTGGAGCAACAATAACCCAACACAAGACGTGACGTTCATGGTCAGGTAGACATCAAAGTCTATTGTCATAGGTAGCGAAGCGTCCACCCGGACGCTGAAGCGTCCACAAAGATGCTGAAGCGTCCACACAGCCGCTGAAGCGTCCACACAGCCGCTGAAGCGTCCACACTGGCGCTGAAGTGTCCATACTGACACTGAAAGCGTCCACACTGACGCTGAAGCGTCCACACTGACGTGGCGCTTCGCTCCATTCCGTCGACGTTCTGTTTTCGTTGTCGCACCGTTCCGATGACGCTACGCCGGCTCTGCTGCCTGGCAAATGTCGGCGCGTCTGTATAGACTGATACTAGGTGCTATGAGCAGTAGGTTTGCGTTGAGCAGGTAAATGAAGTAAAGCATCCACTTTCCCCCACCATTAAACATTGCGGTTGGTAGGCCGCCTGTGCGACAACAAGTCCTCACCGTTAAAGACACGACGCCTGTGCGACCGTGTCAAAGACCGGAATCGAGACATCCAACCGCACTGTTAACGGTAGGCTGAAAAGACAGCATAAACGAAGATAGATGCTGTTTCATGCCTAACTACAAAGATCAAGGATCAACCTTAGGCGAAACGTATTCAGCATTAACTGCGTCAAACCATAGCGCTTGCCATTGTCGAGAGACGACACCCATCAGGTGGCGGTGGCGGCACTGCGTCTGCGCCGCATTTAACGTAACACAAGCAGAACGAATCTAATTTTGTTTTCAGCTTAGCGCCTTTGAAAACACTAATACCTCGCTTTATCTATCGCGAGGGTGAGCGTTCTGGTGATCGACAGAAAACGCTCGAGAGGACTTTAGTTCAGGTCTTAAAAGACTGTAACGCCTGGTTACCCTCTCGATTCCTTTCGCCGTTTGACTTAACTTCTCCCCTGGGTCCGGGAGCTCGACAGAGGTCTAAGGCTAGGATAACGACAGGTCCGAATAGAAGCACTCTCCACTAAATAAAATTCACTGCACAATTTATAACTAAAAAATTTGCACTTTACTCTTTGGCACAAAGATAGTTTCAAAATTACCTGAAAACCAAAGAATACACTCTCTCAAAGGAAACGAACTCCGTAGGGGGAGACTTATAATTGTCACTGGACAATTGTTTGAATGGGAACACAAAAGTACCGAATCCCATATAAATGTAACCAAAATATTAAATATCAAATATTAAATATTACCTTAGTAGGTATAAAATTTATAAAATAAAATAAACCCTTAAATTAAGGAATTCCAATAAGAGATGAATCATCACTCGTATTATTTGGAACATTTACACTTAATATAAAAATGATCTCAGTATTCCACTGAGGAAACAACTATACATAGAATCGTGCACTACATCGATTCGTATAAACATTAAGTGAAATTTAACTTCCTTTAATTTCTGAGTAAGGAAAAATACTGACAAGAACAATTAATTTCAAAATAAAAAGTTCCTTTTATATAGTTCAACTAAAAAACTTGAGAAGTAAGAAGAATGTACTATTCATAAAAATCTCTACGAAATATCGTAATATTGTAACAATACTGCTTAGCAAACAGATTGAAGATTACCTCAAGAAAACTATTAAAAGGATAAAATTTTCCTAGATTAATAATCCTTTAATTAAATTTATAACATAATATTTCAAACGAAAGTATTCACTTATAATTCTTTGTAAAAGCAAGTCGGACTTATAGCCTACGACATAAGGCTGTGACGTCATCAATGGACGAGAAGTTTACCTTTCGTCCTATGCTTTCGTGAGGTTTAAAATAGGTCGATAAACCTTTTAATATGACAAATTCGAAGATAATTTGTATTTTTCCTAACCATACAAACCTTAGCTATTTACAAAGGGTTATTACTTTTAGCGTAGCTGAAATGGCGAGCCATTAGAATTTAACGAGGGTGTATTACCCCCGCGCTAGTTAGCGGGGGGGGGTAGGGGAGTGGTAGCTAGCTACCCCTCCTCCCCCTCACACACAGGTGAATACTCACTTTCACTTAGAGGTAGGACTTGTCTTGGGGGACAGGGCTGGCGGGCAAATATGTGTAAATAGCTAAGGTTTGTATGGTTAGGAAAAATACAAATTATCTTCGAATTTGTCATTTGTTCCGTAACCGAAATACAAACCACGCTATTTACAAAGGGTGACTTATCCCTTAGGAAGGGTGGAAAGTCCCCAGCCATACTGGCTTTGGCTTTACCCGGGGACTCAGAATCCGAGTGAGTCGCACTCGAGAAAAGGAGTCCCTGCACCTCACAAGTTCCTTGCACCGCAAGGAACCATGTGGCCTACGTAAGCTTGTGTGTGAAGGAAGAAGTGTGACCCGTCCTAGGCAGTTGACCTGGAGTTCCAGAAGGAACTCTGGGTTAGGACGTTCCCAATACCACCTCGTCAGGGTATGGGGGACGCGACAGTATTGACTCAATACTCGGAACACAAGGAAGCATGGTTTACCTGCAGAGGTTCGAGGTCAGCTATGCAGAGACCAGGATGCTGCTTCCCCGTAGAGGGGATGATGAAGAAAGAAGTAAGGGCCAGACATACTTCTTTCGTTCATGCAGACTAAAACCTGATAACAATGCCCTCAACCTTCTGCTACCTGTCCAAAAAGGAGCCTGAGGTTAGACCAGCTGTTGTGTAGCCACCACAGAGCGATAGAAAACGTATCGAGACTCCTGTGGGTCACGCCCTGCAGGAAGCGGGCTGCGAAGGTCATCAGACGCTTCCAGACTCCAGCTTGTAGCACCTGCGTCACAGAGTAGTATTACTCGAAGGCGAGGGACGTTGCGATGTATCCAACATCGTGCTGTAGGGCGACGTGACGGGGGAGGGTCTGAAGACAGGTCGAGATGAATGTCCTTGAGTCCGGGCTGAAGAGGTATACTGGTGACTCTCCCCCCATGTCCTCCTTGTGTTCCCAAATCGGCTGCAACTGAGGCCAAACTGCAGCTGTTCCCAGCGCTAACCTCTCGATTCCTGTACTGGCAAGAAAGAGAAGGTCTTGGGACATCAGACACAGAATGGAGACTCAAAATCTTGAATGAATCGGACCGAAGGGTCGGGACCCTCAGATTCTGAGTCTAGCCAACAACTCAGGAGCGAGCCTGAATGTTGCCTTCCCCTCTTCCTTAGAAAGGGGGGGAGTAGTAAGAGACCAAGAAGATTGCTTACACACTGGCCGTGGCCAGAGTGAGCAAAAGACCCAAGGCGGAATACAATCCGAGGCCTGTCATAAAAGGGTCTTGAGAAGATCTCTTAAAGGACTAAAAGTCCGAGCCATGCTCCAAGTTGGAGGTCTTCCTCCGACTAGGGCAGGGACGATCGTAGCTTCGCATGAGCGAGGATAGATCCAGCGGGCAGAAAAAAGTTATTCCTTTAAGCCTGAAGGTCAGGGAAAGGCTGAGCGACAGGCTTCATTGCCAAGAGCGGAAAGGAGTTTCCTCCCGCCGAAAGGCAATAAGACCGTTATTGCTGGAGAAGAGGCCTCACGGGAAGAGGTATATCTCCCACGGCACCAACCACCTTAGACTCTTCACTTTGCCTGGGAGACCCCTGTGGATGACTATCGCAGATGACGCGACCTCCGTACCGCGACTGTAGCGGGTTGTCTCTTCTAGAGGAGGAAGCGTAGTGTCTCCAGGCATGAAGCCAAAGCGACGTCCCGGTTCGGGAGAGATGTCGCAGTGTGGTTGCTTGAGTAGTCTGCGCCGTGGGAGAAGCTCTCCCGGGAGTTCCGTCAGGGGAAGCAGAGGGTCCAGAAACCGTTCTGCGCATAGTCCCAGTGGAGCTCTCCCATTGAAAGGTTGACAGACAACCTGGTTTTGTTGAGACCCATTGTCCGCAGACAAAAAGGAGGGAAGACGCAGGCGTCGAAGTTGTCCCACCATCACCGGAATGCATCTTGCCAGAGTCTCGGGGTCTGAGACTGGGGGGAAAACTAGCGGAAGCTTGAGGTTCCAAGCTGTCGCGATCAGGTCCCCCAGACCAGCACTTGCTGGTTACCCAAGGTCAAAGACCCTTAGGTACACTCTCTCTATGAGGCTCTGCTCGGATAGTCTGAGAGAAACATTCCCCTGCCTGGAATGAGAGAGCCGATGGTGGAATTGAGAGAATCTCAATCATCCCGGTATCTCTACTGCAAGATGTGAAGGTGTGAAAATGCGTCCCCTGCTGGTTAGCATGAAGTCGACACGCAACGGGGCGACTTGGCAGGAGCGGTAGGATCTGAAGAGGGGCCAGACTAAGGCCCTTAAGCCTGCCTGAATGATGGAGAGGTATCCTTCAGGTCTTGACCATAGGCCTGGACCGGAACATGCCCCCCCCCCTTTCCTTTGACGAGTCCGAGAACCGCATCAAGAATGTGGGGAAAGGACGAGAATATCCACTACCATCAAGAGGCTCCATAGGTCAACACCCATTGCAGGTTTAATAGTTCTGCTGGTCCCATAGGGCCAGGGAGTCCGGTTAAACATTGCCTGAAGCCACCGGAACTTGGATCGCCCCACATGGAACTTATCCTGAGGCGACCGTTCGGACTATAAACGGGTCAATGAGGAAAGAAGAACTAGGAAACGTTCCAAGGTAGGGCTGAAAACTCTGCTTGACTGAGAACAGGTACTGCGACTCTCCTCAGTCTTGCCACAGTCAACCGAAAGGAAGGCTCGGAGGATGTGGTAACAGAATCTGGCGTCCCCAGGTGGTCACCCATCCAAGTACCGACGTTGCTTAACCTCGCTGGACGGACGAGAAGCGGGGTTTCCAACGTGGTAAGGCGGTTGACTCAATATCATGGCCAGATACTCCAGATGTTGAGGCAGAGGAAGAGAAGGCTCCAAGCAAAATACCATGAGCCCACACTCATGGTCAGCATTCGGAAGCTTTTCCCGGCGCTGAAGAAGGTCGAAACCCGAGCCTACCGGAGTTGACCAGCCCTCCAAACAGCAGAGGAGGCGGAAGTCTGCACCTGAGCGGCCAAGAGGAAGGCAGGGAGAGTTCTCTGGGGAAACAAACCTGCTATGCCACGGCGGGATAGCCACACTGCATCATAAGCAGGAATACTTGCAGTTTAGGCTGAATTCGACGAGCACCCTGGAAGATGGATGGAATGGAAACTGAAAGTACCCGTCCTTCCGATCCAGGGTTAAAGGAGTCCTGTCACCTCGTTACCAGTCTGATCGATTCTGCTGGTCTACGCTGGCCAAAGTTTGTTCGACAAACTTGATCAGGGCTGAGAGGTCGACTATGGACATCCCCTCTCAGATCCTTCCTTACAAGAAAGGATCGACTGAGGGGGCCGGGGGTGAAGCCGTCGATGATCCTAAGGAAGACCTTCGCCTAAGGTATGGATCATTCTGCCCAACCGGGCAACTCTGCTGATGCTATGGCATAGAGGTTCAGAGACACTGAATTCGCTGACAGAGACGGCAGGCGCGATATCCTTGGCTACTCACAGAGATTGTGCGGGAATGGGCATCGGGAAGCTGTCATTCGGATGAGTAACCTTAAGCATCCTCCCAGCGAAAAAACCTGCAATCCTAGAGTTCGTGAACTCCTTTTAGGACTATGCCCCCCCGGGGGAGTCTCCCGTGCCATCTGTTCCTGACAGGAGGAAACTGCAATTGGACACCTTGTCCCAGTTGTCGTAGCCGATAACTTAGGCCGACGTGGTTGAAAGAAAAGGGAGCTGGAGCCCTGCAGAGTCTGGAAGAAAGCGCCTTGGAGGAGTGAAACCGGAAGTCGATTTACTCCGCACAGCAGATGTTTAAGTCTCTGTCCTTGGGCAAAGACAAAACTCTTCTCAAGGATGGAAGGGTGTCTGAGGTCGTTGACCTCCACAGATGAGACACCCGAAGGAAGCCTTCAGTCAGTGCGTCCAGATGGTACAACATCGAGCTTGTCCGCAAGTAGATACTTAACGACGAAAGGCCAAGGTGCCTGAGCTCGAGAGGAGGAAAGTACCCTTGATCTTCCTGTAGCTTCCTTGAACCAAACCTCGGGCCGTAACCGAGGAGGGAAAGAACCTGGTAAGCTCCCAGAGGAAGAGGTAAGCAGTCACCCCTTGTCCGATGGAGAAATCTTCAACGGAAAGCCCCCCCGCCAAAAATCCTTCCAGGGCGGGAGAAGGAGAGAGTACTCGTGCAGGAGAGGGGACCCTCGAGACCGACCTCTTGGGAACCAACTTCGCCCTGGGGGAAGTCACCACGAAGTCCACTCCTCTCTTTCTCTTCAGCGTAGGAGAGACAGCCGCTGGTTTGTTACCCTGGCCGGTGAGTGCTGGTTTCATAACCCTCATTAACGCCCGTGCCAGCGGATCAAACCATGTCTGCTGCTCCAAGGACACAGAGTCCGAAATCCTCGCTAAGGTGAAAGGGATCGGGCGATCCTTTGGAGAGGACACGACGGTTCCTGCCTGAAAAGAAGGTGGGAAGAATGCTGTACTGACCTGTCTTCGTCCTGCACTACCAACCTGTGCTTGGATGGAGGTGATCCCGAGTGCCGCCTAGGAGCACGCGTCCCTGCTGCTACCACCGGCTGTGGAATTCGCCGCGAACTATGGTCGCGCGAGGGCGAACGGTCGCGCAAAGGCGAATGGTCGCGCGGGCGCACAGGCGAGTGGTCGCGCGGGCGCGCAGGCGAGCGGTAGCGAGGGCGCGCAGGCGAGCGATCGCGCGGGCGCGCAGGCGAGCGATCGCGCGGGCGCGCAGGCGAGCGATCGCGCGGGCGCGCAGGCGAGCGATCGCGCGGGCGCGCAGGCGAATGGGCGTGACGGCGAGGGATCGTGCTGCCGCGTAGGTGAAGAAGATCGCTGGCGGTAAGCGATGGCGAGCAGCATGTGTAGGTGAATGATCGCGTGATCGGGTGCGATGGTGGACAGCATCCGCAAGAGGGCGAGCGTTCAGGGTTGTGCGATGAGGAGCAGCATGCGTAAGCGGGCAATCGTGCAGGGTTGTGCGATGGCGAGCAGCATGCGCAGGTGAATGATCGCGTGAAACGGTGCGATGGTGATCAGCATCTGCAGGAGGGCGATCGTTCAGGGTTGTGCGATGAGGAGCAGCATGCGTAAGCGGGCAATCGTTCAGGGTTGTGCGATGGCGAGCAGCATGTGCAGGTGAATGATCGCGTGAAAGGGTGCGATGGTGATCAGCATCTGCAGGAGGGCGATCGTTCAGGGTTGTGCGATGAGGAGCAGCATGCGTAAGCGGGCAATCGTTCAGGGTTGTGCGATGGCGAGCAGCATGCGCAGGTGAATGATCGCGTGAAAGGGTGCGATGGTGATCAGCATCTGCAGGAGGGCGATCGTTCAGGGTTGTGCGATGAGGAGCAGCATGCGTAAGCGGGCAATCGTTCAGGGTTGTGCGATGGCGAGCAGCATGCGCAGGTGAATGATCGCGTGAAAGGGTGCGATGGTGATCAGCATCCGCAAGAGGGCGATCGTTCAGGGTTGTGCGATGAGGGGCAGCATGCGTAAGCGGGCAATCGTTCAGGGTTGTGCGATGGCGATCAGCATCCGCAGTTGAGGGTCGCGCGATGGCGATCAGCATCCGCAGTTGAGGGTCGCGCGATGGCGATCAGCATCCGCAGTTGAGGGTCGCGCGATGGCGATCAGCATCCGCAGTTGAGGGTCGCGCGATGGCGATCAGCATCCGCAGTTGAGGGTCGCGCGATGGCGATCAGCATCTGCAGTTGAGGGTCGCGCGATGGCGATCAGCATCCGCAGTTGAGGGTCGCGCGATGGCGATCAGCATCCGCAGTTGAGGGTCGCGCGATGGCGATCAGCATCTGCAGTTGAGGGTCGCGCGATGGCGATCAGCATCCGCAGTTGAGCTAGTAGCTGGCGAACCATGTTCCTTCAGAAGTGTTGGAGAACGTTGGCGTGCCAGCTGTAACACACGTGGGCGATCCGGAGATCGCTGGCGAGCTGATGATCGCTGACGAGCTGACGATCGCTGGCGAGCTGATGATCGCTGACGAGCTGATGATCGCTGACGAGCTGATGATCGCTGACGAGCAGAAGGCTACGCGTGGAAGCCTGCGCAAAGAAGAGTCCTTGACCCCGACCTGAACCGAAGTTCTAGATCGCGAGGGCGAACGTGGGCGCACAGGGCACGTAACAGGAACCGCAGGGAAGATCATCTTGAAAGCGCTGACGAACAGGAGAGCGCTGACGAACAGAAGGGCGCGCAGGGAAACCCTGACACGCAAGGGAAGAACCCCCGTGGGGCCAACCCTTTGCCCCGAAGGGATCGTTGTCCGCCGGGAGACTGATGTCCGTCGGAAGACCGCTGTCCGTCGGGAAGACCGTTGTCCGTCGGGAAGACCGTTGTCCGTCGGGAAGACCGTTGCCCGTCGGGAGACGAGATTAGACTGCTGTCCATCTGCACCAAGACGGAAGATCGAGAAAAAGAAGTTGTAGGCTGCAAACGGAGATTCAAAAGGGCGCCTCAAGCACCCTTATAGGGAGATGAGAGGCCCTTACGACGAGGCGGACGGAGGGCCTTACGGCGAGGGAGGCCAACAGCAACAGCAACAGAAGAAACCTCCGAAGAGGAGTCTCTATGAGTGTACTCTCTCGCGAACGACAGAGAAACACTTCGTGGAAGAGACTGGTCAGCCAGTGACCTAAAAGGGGCAATCCTCCGAAGAGGAGCCCCTGCAGTTGCCCAGCCCCTTGAGCGAAACTGCAGGTGCGACCGCTCACTGCCGAGGCCTCCACGTAGATATCGTACACTACACACACACATCTGAAAAGGAAACTTACTTATTTCTATACTCAAATATATATACAAACGAAAACATATTTACATATATATTGAGTAAAAGAAAAGTAAGCGATTAAGTAAAGACAAAACAGACAATGGCTGCCAAGCGAGGACCAAGACAGAGACGTCTGTCACAGTCCGAGCCAAAAGTGAAAGTGAGTATTCACCTGTGTGTGAGGGGGAGGAGGGGTAGCTAGCTACCACTCCCCTACCCCCCCGCTAACTAGCGCGGGGGTAATACACCCTCGTTAAATTCTAATGGCTCGCCATTTCAGCTACGCTAAAAGTAATAACCCTTTGTAAATAGCGTGGTTTGTATTTCGGTTACGGAACAACTTACCTTTTAAGTTATAAACACATAATCACATTCAAAGAAAAGAAAAAAGGCGAAAGCCTAAACTCAAAAAACCCTAATACATCATCAAATAACGTCCAAACAGAGTAAAAAGCGAGAAAGAATTTCCAAAAGAACCGACGGCTACGCCGGCAGGGAAAATCTGCATTGGTTGGGTATAGTTCTACCTGTGGAACCGCGATGGCGCTGGGGTTCACCTGGCATATCTGCGCTAGTTGCGTGAGAGATTTTGAATTTCCTGCCGAGGCGTCCAGGGACTTGGCCATTACTGTATATAACCAGCGGGTAAGTTTTATACTTAAAAAAACAATATTAGGCAGTACACTGAATTACGTAGTGTGTTAGTCAACCACTCACAGGCAATGGGCTGTGAGTTGGTAAGTTAGGAGTTAACCCACCCTAAGGCAGCAAGTGTTTGCAGATTCACGCTTTTCACCCCCCCCCCCCCCCAACGGCAAATAAGAACGACTGACTTACTGACTATGATGACATTCAGGTTATCACAATGAATGACTCCCACATTTTATTTCATAATATACAAAAAAATTTCATTGACCAAACCTACTGTAATGGGGGGTTACACCACAATATGGTTGAGTAGCCCTTGGAGAAGGGAGAAGCAACTAACATAATAAAATTAGCCCATTATTAAATGCTGATACATAACCATTAAGTTTATTGACATGGACATAATGATAAATATGTAGTTAAAATTATAGGACAGTGCAATAAACGGTTTGCAGAAAATAAGACACTTATTTAGTATAATGAATTTTGTGGCGTTTTGAAACGTTTTTGATGATGATTTCTAGAGGAAATGAAAGCAATAGATTTTAAGTTATGGTGGATTGACTACCGTAACAAAAATGTTAAGGGTTTTCACTAGGTATTGTTATCAACTGCATTCAAAACATCTTAACCCTTTTACCCCCAAAGGACGTACTGGTACGTTTCACAAAAGCCATCCCTTTACCCCCATGGACGTACCGGTACGTCCTTGCAAAAAAATGCTATAAAAATTAGTTTTTCATATTTTTTGATAATTTTTTGAGAAAATTCAGGCATTTTCCAAGAGAATGAGACCAACCTGACCTCTCTATGACAAAAATTAAGGCTGTTAGAGCAATTTAAAGGAAATATACTGCAAAACGTGCTTGGAAAAAAATAACCCCCTGGGGGTTAAGGGTTGGAAATTTCCAAATACCCCGGGGGTAAAAGGGTCAATATACAGTATACCACGTAGTAATTTAACTGTAGTGTATAATATTTAAATAAACCTTTTTTAACTTTGTTGTTTCGACCAGTCATCATCATAAAAAACCAGTATTCGTAATTAAAAAAGTTACTGTAATCATAACTAAATACATAAAAACAATGAAACATGATCAAAACACTGGAGCTTTAGTTTGCGAGAAAAACTAAATATCATTTTCTATGTAGTCGTACATAGTCGCGTTCATCGTACTACAAATATCTCCTTACTTAATTGAGCTTATTCACCTGTCTGTGGGTACGCCATATTTATACTAATTATTTGTTGATTTTTATTTTGCCATCACTCGCTTCGCTCCTAGATAACATTATTTCATTGTTCCTATGTCCTGGCCAGTGCAACATGTTCTACTACGCACGTTAGCCCCATAGGCTAGTATTTTGACGTTATTTTATGTATCTAATTTATCACGTAGTACAATTGGCTTTTGCTCTGACGTAGTTTGCTTCGCTTACTTCTCAACATTATCTCATAGTTCCTCTGTTCCGGCAGCAAACATGTTTCGTTATGTGCATTAGCCCAATGGGCTAGTATTTTGAGGGTATTTCATTTACCATACCTAATTCATCTTGTAGTTATCCCTTTTACCCCCAGGCTACTTGGAAATTTCCGACCCTTAACCCCAGGGCTTATTTTTCTTTCAACCACATGTTGCATTATATTTTTTTTAAATTGCTCTAACAGCCTTAATTTTTGTCATAGAGAGGTCAGGTTGGTCTCATTCTTTTGGAAAATGCCTGAAGTTTCTCAAAAAATTATCAAAAATATGCAAAAAAAAATTTAAATAGCATTTTTTTGCAAGGACGTACCGGTACGTCCATGGGGGTAAAGGGATGAGTTTTGTGAAACGTACCAGTGCGTCCTTTGGGGGTAAAAGGGTTAAGTTATACAAACTTAATAAAGAGGTGAATTGTAGCATTGCGCTCCCGCTTCTGTTCGAACATGAACTTGATTTCCATTTCCCATTATCAGACTTGATACCTGTACTACAGGTATATTAAAGACACAATTTTACCCTAACCTATCATTATTAATACGATATTTAAAATAAGAGCTTATATTCAATATTAAAAACAAATAACCAAAAGGTTTAGAATATAAAACACTAGGCCCTTTATTCTGTTCGAACAAGTAATTTACGACAGAAGCACCACCTACCAGTTCTTTTCTAGACTACAGTACAGTGTGGAAGCAGTTAAGATGACAAAAGGAGGCAAATAGGATTACTGTATTTTTTTTTTATTAAATTCTGTAACCTGATAACAGGTTCCCACCAGTAGGCCTAGTATTGTATATAAATTTCAAAATAGTATAGAGTAATTGCAAAGACCTATTAAATTGTGCGGGTCCCAATGTCCTAACCAATATTATACTCTTCTATAATGAAAACAATATAATATACATGTAGGCTATACTCTACAGTGAAAAGCTTAGGAAAAATAACCTATATTTAAATAAAATGAACCAGTCTACAATTGCCGCAAAGTAAATTTATTACTATATTCCGTATTTATTGCAATAAAAATTACTTACTCATTATTCATAACTGTGAGTGAGCTATGTATTATTGTGCAGCAGGCAGTTGCATCATTCCAGATCCATGTCAAATCCTGCCCACTGACTGAGGTCTATACTAACTGCGGGAACGGACATTTCGATAGTTTGTCCACTGACCGTAAAAACTCTTGTGCCCACTAGTCAATTCTCATCCGTGTTACCAAGGCTTAATGAACTAGGGATGGGGGTTTAGGGGAGCCTATATGTCGACATGCCAAGTCATCGGCAGCCATTGCCTGGCCCTTCCTGGTCTTAGCATGGGTGGACTGGGCTTGGGTGCTGAAAATATGGTCTGTCTCTTCATTGTCCTGCCCCTTTTACAAGCCACTTATGAGCAATCTTTAAAACATTAAATGATAACACTAGCTCAAGATCTTGTTTGAGACCCCTTACCTCACCGTAAACGAAGACACCTACATTTATCTGCTTGTACGGCAAAATATTTTAAAGCAGTTTCCCATTATCATTATTACTCGCTAAGCTACAACCCTAGTTGGAAAAGAAAGATGCTATAAGCCCAGGGGTCCCAACAGGGAAAATAGCTCAATGAGGATGGGAAACAAAGAAAAATATATTTGAAGAACAATGACATTTAAATAAATATATATTTCCTGTATAAACTATGATAACTTTAACAAAACAAAAGGAAGAGACACGAAATAGAATAGTGTGACAGAGTGTACCCTCAAGCAAGGGAACTCTAACCCAAGACAGTGGAAGACCATGGTACAGAGGCTATGGCATCTACGATAGACTGCTGTAATAAGTTTAATTTTCACTTCACAAGCAAACAAAACTTATAAATTTCACTAGTTTATTACAAGGTACAGGTTAAGTCTACCTCGTATTGTGATAAAGAAGGCTACACACTAGCCAGAAAAATAATACAGCACCTTAAGTGATTTATGGGTTAAAATATTCACTTAACCACGATTAATGTGGCCTGCTAAAAGTGACTGCTCATAATAATAATCTTCAACCTACCAATACTTATTCTACTAATCTCCTAATACTATGAAGGACTATTGAAGGTTGGCCCGGTTTATCATCCACGCTACCGAGGCTATAATGCCTCATGTCAAACATAGATTACTTTTCATATACTCATTTAAGACACATATAAAATATCCATACTCACATTCATCGAACACTGGTAAATTTTGATTCCAAAAGATCACTGTCAATAGGCAATTTTAAAAAGTACAAAGAAATAACTTGATAAATTGCACATTTTGACACTTCACCAAACTATAAACAATTGCACACTGTGAGTCTGTTGCTTTTCGTCCAAGCCAATACCTATAATATTTATTCCCATCAAACGATTTTCCATTGTACAATTCATCTTTTTTATGAATATACAATTATGTATTTATTCTAATTAATATTTATGATTATATAGAGACATGATTGTAATTTAGGAAGTTAATTAAGAACTGCAAATATTATAGATATTAACTTTTAGTGAGAAGTTACTGCATACTGCTTTTCGTCCAAAGCCAATACTTATGTTTATTTCCATCAAATAGTTACCTATTATACAATGCATCTTTTTATGAATATACAATTATGTGTTTATTCTAATTAATATTTATGATTATATAGAGACATAATTTTAATTTAAGAAGTTAATTAAGAACTGGGAATATTATAGATCTTAAGTTCTTAACATGTTTGATGTTTACGTAACATAACCAAAGTTTCCTGTAAAGTTCAAGTGCTCCCAATCCCTCCCTCGCCAAAATTAAAGCTCAGGTAAATTATGAATCAAGTGTAAAATTAGATAAACTTCAGACAAAAAAATATTGGAATTTTGATGTGAATGGTAGTTTATTAAAATGACCTTGGTCATTGGTAGCTTTGGGAAAGATGGTACTGCTTACCCTGATGCTTAGCGTGCGTATTGTCATAATTATAGCATTTTAAAATCATTTTTAAACCATAGTAAATGTTGTCTGTTTGTAGAGTCTATCTCATCGCAGGATTGGGGTTCTCTGAAGATCTGTTATTCTAATATATCAAATGTTTGAACTGACAAAAGTGAATGGGAGCTGGAAATCATGTGAAGAACCTCCTTGTAGACTAAGGATGCACCCAAGTCATTTTAGGCTGTTATTTTTTTTTTTTTAATTCTTAATGGAATACTAATGCTATTCCATTTTGCATGTGTTATAGTGGGTAGTATGGTTATACTTATAAAAAATACACAATTTTGCTCGGTTGAACAGTTGATAAAGTGTAACCTTCTGGTTTGGTAGGCCTATTGCCTTTAGATGTGATGTGTAAGGAATGTCTGGAATCTAATCTGGTAAAATTATAGAACAGCATGGGACGGCATTTCTAATAGGAAAAAAAGCTTTTCTTACAGTAAATAGTGTGTTTTCAACGAATTTGACCTCTATTTCCACTGCAAATAAGTTGTTCTACCATTATGGACCCACTTTTCCCGACAGACACATATGGGAACTTGGGACTTTGAGTGTGTAAAAACAGGATAAAACGGGATTATTCAACGCTTTCGAGGGTATTTGTTTACTAAAGCACGCTCTCCATTTACTCCAAAATCATATAGTCATGCAGCTCTCCTCTTCTTGTACAGTAATTAGGAGGTTCTTTAAATGGGGGGAGCAAAAAATGTTAAGATATGTTGAGCAAGGGGGGAGGGGTTATGAAAAAACTAGCTTGGCTTCCTCACTAAAAGACCTGGAACTGACATCGCCAACATGGTCAACCCAACAGAAGTTCGTGATGCCAGAGTACATTTGGTATACCTTATATTCAAAATATATACTAAATTAAAAAAGGAATAATTACTCAAAAGTGCTGCTATTTGTGAAATGTATATTTTATGGACACTTTTGAGTAATTACTCCATTTTTAATTTAGTATATACTATATTTTGAATTTACACTTGCGTCACGAACTTCTTTTTATGTACGCTGGCGTCACGAACTTCTGCTAGGTTGACTATGTTGACGATGTTAGTTACAGGTCGTTAAGTGAGGAAACCGAGCTAGTTTTTTATAACCCCTCCCGCGTTGCTCAACACATCTTAACATTTTTTGCTTTCCCCCATTTAAAGAACCTCCTAAATACTGTACAAGAAGAGGAGAGCTTCAGGACTGCATAATTTTGGAGTAAATGGAGAGCATGCACTGGTAAACAAATACCCTTTAAGGGGGGGGCAAGCCCCTGGACTCCCCTTCACAGGTTACAAACCTTCCTAGGTCATAAGGTCACAGACCTAGCCGAGGGCTTATGATTGACTTTTTTTTTTTTTTTTTTTTTTTGCAGAAGCTTCGCAGTAGAAAATGTGTTGGTCTTCCCTAAAAGCTAAATCAGGATTGCACTTGGGACACTTTAACCTTTGAGGGGTAACACAGTGAGCTTTTAAAGAATTATTCACTTCACCAGGAATACCGTGTTACCGCAAAACTTGTCTATAGCATTGAAACAGCCATAATAGCAGCCATTACACTTTGTTATGTTGGGCTTCATAACGCACACCCAACATATAACACAGCTACAAAGGAACTGAGGAGTTGTCACAGAACTTCCTACATCACATTCAAGTATACATATATGCCCAAATATGGTCAACTTCGTCATATGGTAGGGGAATGAAGGAGGAGCTACTTACAAATGAACAATTCAATATTTGAGAGGTTAAAATTCACGATTTTATCTGGAATTTATCTTTTTAGAATATGCTTAATGTCAGTGTCATTCAGTATTTGCCTCACATTGTTAAGATTGGTTAAATTGACCTTGGGGTAATTATTGGCCCTATGGTCCCATAATGAGATGTGTTATGATAAGTTTACTTTGTAAATTTGGATTTGATTTTGAATGCTTTTATTGCTGCTTTTGAGATTTTCTTAGTTTTGTGTATTTTTTTTCTTCTTGGGGTTTTGGGAAGGGTATACATATATTTCTTTGGTTGGGTTAGCGTAGGGACTTTGCATCATCCGAAGTTCATTGGTGTTCCTCCTGTACTCTCTTTTCATAGCGGTCTGTATAATTTAGGTACCCGTTATTCATTATCTATGCACCTGTGGCAGAAAAAGAGTGAATGGGTACAACGAAGGGAGTTTTTAATTTATTCTTACTTTTTTCATGCAATTCATGTTATCCTTTCTGGAAGCCAGAGTGGTTTCCAATGGGTAGTGACCCAGTTCTCATCACAATTCAATGTAATATATAGATAACTTCTTTATACAGTGCATACTATCTTCTATGAGATATTTTATCATGCAGTAATTACTGGTACATGTTTAAACAGTATGCCATTTGCCTCAAGCTTTTACAATTTCTACAGTATTTGATATTTAAAGTGACATTTTTATCTTTCAGATGTAGAATAAGCCTGGACCTGGCACTACCGAGGAAGGGAACATCACGGCCTTCTACTTTCCAAGTTCAAGGTAAGAAGAATGGTTGTACTATAGAGTAGGCTAGCTTCTCCTTCCCATTCAGGTATGACATTGTGGGCTTGGTGAAATTATGTCGTGTAGTGATGTATCCATTGTAAGTAACAATTTACTATATATGTTTGTGGTGGGAGCGGAGGGGGGATTACAGCAATAAGGTAAATCTGTCTACCACTGCAGCTCTGTTATCTTGTTTTTTTATTACTACTCCAGGTGCTAATTACAGTACTTAGTTGGTTTTTCAATCTTTTTGAGGGTGTAGATGTGGTAGTTATAAGAATGAGTGGTAAGCTGTAATATTGTTGATGGAAGTTAAACAAGCCACCAAATAATGTGCCAGATAAATTTAGGCTTTTATATGGTTAGTGAGAATTTCTTTCACATAAAGTATAGTGGTAAATAGGAATTACTCATGTGTCTTTTTTCTAAAAAGCTGTCGCGTGTTGCAAAATTGTATAAAAAAAAATATAGCCCATACGGATTACTTGTCTGGATACCTAAAACCATGCTATATCGTCCGGGCCTTATTGCCCAGTATGGGAAGTTACTGGGAATTCCCAAGAGTTATTTTTTATTTTTTTTTTTCAAATATAAGTACCAAATCATACTGATATTCTTTTATAATTTTTTGTATCTTTGATAAAGAAAAAAGTTTCATATAATTTTTCAATGTTTTGGGGAAACATTTACTCAAAAAAAATTCACTTTTAGTACTTTTATGTAGCAAATAGTGCAAAAATCTAAAATTGAATTAAAATTTACAGTTACAATGTTACTAAAGGACCTTAAATTTACCCGTTAACACTTAAAACATGAAAATCATATTAAAATTACAAGTTATTGGTTACTAACTTACTCAAGAACCTCATATTTAATGGAAAATATTGACAAAGACGTAGACAGGACATGAAAATTATAAATATACAAAATAACATGTGATACGACTGGCCCATGAGGTATGGTCAGGTACTTGGCACTACTACTACTACTGGGCTTAAGAGGGTGAAGAATTTTTGCAAGGACTGGCATTAGCATCTGGAAGGGAGGGAAGCTGTTCTTGGTGTGTGCTATACAAAGGACCACATGGCAGACAATGTACATCATTGGATACAGTGGATATCACCCATCTTGGAGTGATGCTTGCAGGTCTGTCTATTGGGGAGAAAGACAGGCATATGCCACTCCTTGGTATCATACCTCTGGTTGTTTTGTTGCCTCTTGGTTTTGTGTCCCCTCTTTGTCACAGACATCAGCTCTAGCTTGGTGTTGCAGTCTATTGACATCTTGCAAACTGTGAGATTTCAAGCTTTTCCTTCAAGGATTACAGTCTCTCTTGTACAGGAGCCATTTGTTGCAAATACACAGGCCTAGGATGTATCCAAAAAGCATAAAGGAAGACCGTCTAGCCCCTCAGAAGAGTTTTGTTAAGATAGATCAACATGTACATATCAATGCCCCTCATCGTCCCATTTTACTCCTTGGTGAAATTAGGACAGGGCACCTCCATCTTCTTCCCCTGATGTTTGATGTAATGTAAAACTGTTTTCATTAGTGCCATCCTAGCATCTGAAGAAAGATGGTGAGATTACGGTTGTCTTTTCACCGCTTGTCAAGAATTTCATTAATTTAGTAGGTTTCCTGTTTCTTACAAGGTACAGCCTTTTACTCCTTCTCCAAGATGGACTTGAGCTGTAGATAAAAATCCTGTTTTTCCTTGCAGTATCCACATATCTTCAGCCTTACTTTTCCTTGAAGTACTCCACCAAGCCAATACAGTACTTGTTCAGTGGTGAATTAAGTATGGTGGATATAAATTTCATTGAACTTTGAATTTTTGATTTAGCAGGGTTAGTGGAATTTTTTGTGTTTTGAATGGTAAATCAAGTATTGTTAAGATTATTCTTGGATGATGAATTAAGCAAGGTTAATATAACTTTTTTGTTTTGAATGATGAATTAAGCAGAGTTACAGTATTAGATTTTTTTTTTTTTTGCGATGAATCAAGCAGGATTAATAGGAATGCTTTTGTTTTTCAAATAGGGAATTAAACAGTTAATATGAATTTGTTCTGGCACAAATGCAAACCTTTGTCCTTTACATAGCATAGATTATTAGCGAAGCTGGAGTATACAGCAATTCAACTTATATAACCAGGTGTAAACAGGTTGCTGGTAGTTACCTGTCTGGGTGCGGGGAAGCCTTGCCCCCAAGCTTGCTCACCGAGCACTCATTTTGATTTCAGCCGTCGGTGAGAACAGACGTTCTGCCACTGGCTGGAGTTCTTAGCTTTTAATTACTTCTTTCTAGTATTTTTGTGATTGTTTGTTTGGTTAAAGTAAAGTAAACTTGACTTTAAAAGTTTCTATAAAAAAGCTTTAAGAATTGATATTGTAACTAGAAAGAGGAATGATCGTCAGCGCTTTATGGCAGCGCCCTTGAAACAGTCTTCCCGATTGTCCTCCCCATATGAGTTTGGAAGAAGACGAGGAATAGAACTTCATGTGATCTCATGAATTTACATGCGCTTTCCTTAGCGCTTTCCCCTCAAAGGGTAGAGACATTTTTATGTTGACATGTCTCCCATGCATTTCCTCTGTGACGTGTGCTCTCCCCAAGGAGGCAAGAGAAATGCTTAGTGTTTGCTTAACTCTCATGCCCTTCTCTTGTTACACCCATTCGCTTGGGCTAGCTGACCTGTTCCCATTGGACAACGCCTCTTGTCCTGAGCTTGCAGTAGCAACGCATTCAGCAAACACGTACTACTCCTTATGCGCCTCATTGTAGCTCTTTGAACCTGTGAGAGATTGAGAACGGGAGTTACCATGCGTACACTACCCAGATGCACCTTGCCATTACGGCCTGTAATTGTTAACAAGGATCTGTGTTAGCGAGCAACCTGTCTGTCAACGCAAGCAGGCATGGCCGTATGCACACGGCTGAGCGCTTTGACTCGCCTGTCTCCACTTGACAACCCCTTCTCTCCTGAGCCTGTTGTGGTACCGTGCTTAATAGCCAGGATACACTAATCCCCAGCACTTTTCTGGCGCACCACCTGTCTCCATTAGACAGCTCTCCTCTTGAGCCTATTGTGGTAGCGCCCTTAAGTGCACGCTAAACTTCATAAACGTGCCTCGGCACTTCACAAGACGCGCTTTACTTTTTCGCGTGTCACATAGACGCTCCTGAACACTTTGCATATCGACAGAATGCAGCTAGCCATGCCTCATGTCCCCTAGACACTCGCCACTGGATCTAAAATGCACACCTAGGGCGCACGTGTCCAGGATGAACGGACTGTGATGTAGAAAAGCCTTTGAGAAGAAACCTTACACCTGCGAAAAGTTTTATTCCAGCTATGACCAGTTTGTGGAATGATCTTCCTAATCAGGCAATTGAATCAGTGGAATTTCAGAAGTTCAAACTTGCACTAAATGTTTTTGTTGAAGACGTTGACGTACATCTCTCTTCCTATATTATATATGACATCTATTTTTATGTTGTTATTGATCTTAAAAAATATTTTTTATTCATTACTTCTTGTGTAAAGTTTATTTATTACCTTCGCCAACTTTATTGCGGCGAAAGTAATTTTTTGATAGGCATATGTTTGTATGTCTGTCTGAGTTTGGGATTTGTGTTTGTGATTCGAATAACTCAAAAACTATTTGACCGAAACTCATGAAATTTGGTGGGATGAAGGGCCATGACCCAAGGACAATTTGATTAGATTTTGGGAGTGATTGGGTCAAAGGTCAAGGTCACGAAAAGGTAAAAATGTCATTTTGCTATATCATGGTATATTTATATCCAATTTGCAAGAAAATATTTTCAAAATGTGCATAATTCAATTGCCTATCTTATGGTATACAACATGGTATAGTTATGTCATTACCCATGTTTGTGTATTTATTTGTGCGTATGTTTGTCTGTGTTTGTGATTTGCATAACTCAAAAACTATTTGATCGAATCTCATAAAATTTTGTAGGATGATTGGCCATGATCTAAGGACAGTTTGATTAGATTCAGGGAGTGGCTGGGTCAAAGGTCAAGGTAACAAAGAGGTCAAAATCGTCTTTTTGCTATATCATGGTAAATTTTCATCCAATTTTCATGAAACTAGTGCCAAAATGTGCATAATTCAATTGCATATCTTAAGATTTGTGTCACTGGGTCAAAGGTCAAGGTAAAAAAAAAATTTCTGCCATATGGTGGTCAATTTTTATCCAATTTACATAAAACTAATGCTTAAATGTGCATAATTCAATTGCCTATCTTTTGAAATAAAATATGATCAAGGCAAAGGGATGCGCTTTACCGAGTGCCTGTTTAGTTTCCTCATTTTCTTTCCTCACTGGGCTACTTTCCCCTTTTGGAATTATAGAGCTTTTAGCATCCTGCTCTTTTCCAACTAGGGTTATAAATTAGATAGTAATAACAACAACAATTACGTATCTTGCCGGAATAATCTACATCTGGGAGATAGTGTCCCAATTCTCTTCAGATCTCTGCTAGATTGATTTGAGAGAGAGAGAGAGAGAGAGAGAGAGAGAGAGAGAGAGAGAGAGAGAGAGAGAGAGAGAGAGAGAGAGAGAGAGAGAGCAGCTGGCAAGGCACCGTTCTTTCTCTAAGCAAGCTTTCCTAACACTAGCAGATTGCAGAAGTGATGTCACTCCCGACTTCTGCCATGCTCACTCGGAGACCCGCCAAGAGGGAGAGAGAAAAAAAAACGCAAACAAAAACAAAATGCGCTGTGTCCTGTCATTTTGTATAACCATTTGATCTGAATTGACTTTTTTTCTCTCTAAGTTGTATACTTTTGAGTTATTTATCTTCAATTGTATGTGTGATTTTATTATTGTGTTTAATTATTTTATAAAGATGTTTTGAATATCATAAGATTAAGTAGGGACATCTTGCCTTTTTTTAATTGATGCTACTTTTTTTTTTTTTTTTTTTTTTTTTTTTTTTGCAAACCTTCCTGGTTCCCTTAACATCTTTTTGCTTATTGAGTTGTGTTGACCTTTTCCTAATTGTTTTAACCATTTGTTTTACATTGCATATCACAATTATTCTGATAATGTTACGTAAAGTATTATATTAATGCCAAATTCTTGCCTCTTCTTTAATCCAATGCAAACAGTACATTTTGCATAAAAAGAAACCGACTTCAGTTGTTTCTTTATAAACATCATGACAAATTACACTATTTTTCAAAGTCTTCCCTTAGCCTCTAGCAACACACACACACACACACACACACACACACACACACACACACACACACACCACAAAACAGCCGGATCGCCAGTGAGAATTAATTTGCTTGTTGAGACTGATTGGATGCGCTAATCTTTATTTAAAGAAACCGCGCGAAATCCATAAATTTCCCTTGGGCCAACATTGCCAGTGAATGATGGTGATAACCAGTGTTTGCTTTTGCCTGTGTACTTTGCATCCCATAGAAAACTGTTTAAGATGAATGTATGATTTTAAGAAAATATTTACCAGTGAGGGAATCCAATTTTCAGTTGTATTTGATTTTTGGGAATAGTGAAAATAAACATTTTCCATTGGATGTATTTTGATAAAAGTGGTAAGATTGTTTCTTTGCTCCACTTTGTCTCGAGTTGATATTTTGGTTGTTGCAGTAACATGATTTATTTTTCTCATTATTATTATTATTATTATTATTATTATTATTATTATTATTATTATTAGTATTATTATTATTATTTCTCATATTTCTCATGCTTATTTGGACCCCTCGCCATTTCTTCCTTCCTTTTTTTCTTTTTTTTTATCCCCGGGACATAATAATAAAACGGCTTTGGGAATTTAAGATGCACGTTCCATTGGCCTTTTTTTTTTCTTAAACAATTATATTATAAAGGATGATAGTTATTTTTTTTATTGGACTGCCGAAGTTATTTTTTTATTGGACTGCCGAATCTA
This sequence comes from Palaemon carinicauda, assembly GCF_036898095.1. Lineage (NCBI taxonomy): Eukaryota > Metazoa > Arthropoda > Malacostraca > Decapoda > Palaemonidae > Palaemon > Palaemon carinicauda. The sequence continues at coordinate 93,670,270 of NC_090747.1, read as the reverse complement.
ACTTTAGACTTTAGAAACCCCATGTGAGGGGTATATGTATTAAGTCTTCCACCAGGAAGATTTTGGTAATCATCCCGCGTTAGGGATACATTTAAGTCTAGTTTTTATGGGGACTGACGGGCGATAAGAAAACTGAATGCAAGATAGCTGTCATGTCTTTGATGCGTCTGACCTTCGAAAGCTAAATTTTGAGAAGATAAGAGCCACATTGAATCACATTGTGGAACAAATCTCTAACTTTTCTTAGAGGGATAAGAAGCTAGAACGACGTCTCTCCTTTATTTACTTTATTTTTCAATTTATAGCTTATAAGTATATTGTTTCTATGGCCAAATATAATTGCATGTATCTTTGGTTTGGAGCTCTTATAAGTGTATTATTGCTATGGCCGAATATAATTGCATGTATCTTTGGTTTGGAGCTATTAGCTTATGTCTGACTCTGATAGCTTTTATATAATTTCTAAGAAAGGAAGACCACATAGTTACATAAAAGCATCTTACCAACACTGGCATCCCTATTGTTATTTTTACTGATTGTGCTTTGGCATTGATCAGATCTACAATTGAGGTTTACCTAGCAACGTTGCTGTATAGCTCACCTGGTTACAAAATCGAATTTATAGCTTGTGTGTGTTGGTTATTTTGAGATGGAGGTTAATGACCTCCCTATTAGCTTCAAGTTTACTTATACGTAATATAGAAACACGTAGTTGGTGGTATGTCCCCTATGTAATAAACCCTATGTTATAAAAAGCAGGTGTCTTTATATATATATATATATATATATATATATATATATATATATATTATATATATATATATATAAATATATATATTTATATATATATATATATATATATAGATATATATATATATATATATTATATATATATATATATATAAATATATATATATATATATATATTATATATATATATAAATATATATATATATATATATATAGATATATAAATAGATATAAATATATAAATATATATATATATATATATATAAAATATATATATATATATATATATAAATATATATATATATATAAATATATATATATATATATATAATAAATATATATATATATATAAATATATATATATAAATATATATATATATATATATATACACCTTGCTATGTAGGAAAGGTCATTACCATGGGGTTACGGGTTAATTTTTTTATATATCAGAAAAAAGGAAGGATCTTTCAAGTATACGGTATCTTGATGACAGTATGTGGTTTGCCTTCTTTTCCACACCAGTAAACAAATGAAATGGAGTTTGAAGTAAGGTAGTGGTGATATAATCTTATATTTAAAGTCTAGTTAGTTTCTGAGCTCCTGTTGTTTTTATTGGAGGCATATTACTGGTGTTTCGTCTTTAATTCAATGTTTTACAGTGTTTATGATAAATTTACTTTCCATGAAAAAAATAGTCCAAGAAAAAAAAATCTGTTTTATTGAGACTTAAGTTGTTTAGAAATTCATCATCATCATCATCATATTTTTTATTCATGATAAATTGAGTTTTTATAGAAAAATTGGTCCAAGAAAAAAAATTTGATGTTTTTATTGAGACTTAAGTTGATGGGAAATTCATAAGATTGGCATCATCATTATCATCATCATCATCATCATATTTTTATTATTATTATTATTATTATTATTATTATTATTATTATTATTATTATAGATACTATTACTGCTTTTGGAAATCTCTCTTAACTTTGACTTTCACTTGCAATTCGTTATTATCATATTATTATTATTATTATTATTATTATTATTATTATTATTATTATTATTATTATTATTATTGTCACTGCTGTTGGAATTCATGTCAATTTCAACATTCACTTGTAATTCGCCTTTCCCAAACAGACTGACCACCATTCTGAATGGAAATAAAAAAAACTGCTAGCCAAGATATCACTTGTATGACCTCACCATTACTTGAAATTCAATGTCAGTCCAAGCAATTAGTCTTAATCATACAACTTATAAAAAAACAAAGACCTCGTAAATCACGCTCCAGTTTTTATCCAATACTGATATAAGAATGATATACATAAGATGAAGAAAGTGTCTAATGTCAAGAGGTTTAAGCAGCTATGCGAATCAAGTTACTGGTTGATGTCCCTCCCATTCCAACAAGCACGCGAGCCAACTCGTGGGAAATAGCGGCTTGTTTATCCATTGCTTAAATCCCCTATTGGATTAATCCGTCTTGTCCTGAAAAAGTTTTGCTATGGAAGAATTTTTACAGTATTTTCCTTTACTTGTTTTTATTAAATATAGTACGAGATGAAGGATATGTTTTTTTTTTTTTTTTAATTGAAATTAGTTTTTTAATGTTTTTGAATGCATGTTTGTTTACTTATTTTTATTAAATGTACTACGAGATAAAGGCCATTTTTTTTATTGAAATTAGTTTTTTAATGTTTTTGAATGCATGTTTATTTATTTATTTTTATGAAATCTACTACGAGATGAATGCTAATTCTTTTTTATTTTAATTGAAATTAGTTCATACGTTTATCTATTAATACTCACCGAAGGTTTTATTTCAGTTGTCACGGAAAAGCATTTTTTTTTTTTTTTTTTTTTTTTTTTTACTCGCTCCAAGTACTGACCTGTTTTATTTGAGCCAGTGATCTAAGATGGCTTCAGTTTCTCTTTCATTCTATCCTTGTGCTCTGTAAGGATTGCGTGTGTGCGTTTATTTTCTTCCCTTGTTTAACTTGTCTGGTGTAGTGTTCTTTTCAGATTTAGGAGTGACATGGATAGTGTTTCGTGTGGAGTTGGTTAATTTTTTGATATGGGTTTTCTTAATGTTAAAAAGCAAGAATACTACTACGTATGATTTCCAAGCCTCTTGCTTTCATTGGTAAGGGTATATTGTATAGGTAGAGTTCTTATAGAATACATACTTTATATATATATATATATATATATATGTGTGTGTGTGTGTGTGTGTGTAAACGATTCAATTGTCAGTATGAATTTGTTTGGATCATGATGGAACACCTGCCTTCATACTGTCTTTTCTTCATAAACACCATAACCCCTGGCAGAGAAGACGGTGTAATTTATGTATATATATGAGTGTGTATATAGATACATATATTTGTATATACTGTATATTGTGTGTATATATATATATATATATATATATAGTGTATACATAAGAGTATATAACGTTCTTTTTCTTTCAACTTATGCCAATTTTTTACCTAAACTTTTCATTTCTTACGAGCTCGTGTGCAGGTGATTAGTTTTTTTTTAAACGATCCTTTAAATCTTATCAGTCCTTTCAACTTGTCTGTTTTTACTAATTCGGGCCTTACCTTGAAATCTTATCCCTCTCTCTCTCTCTCTCTCTCTCTCTCTCTCTCTCTCTCTCAACCTTATAATAATTAAGACCCCTTTCTCGTTTAGTAAATATTGAAATATTGAAAGAAATATTCTTATACAATAATGAAATAGGATTTTTAGAAAAGGTGATTTAGCATCGTATTCCTCATTAGTTGCATAAGAATTCGAATGATGAAACAAGGTTTCCCTTTGAAACCTTTTATTGCCAGGTTATCAGCCGGAATTACTTGGAAGGGGGAGATAAAAGTTAAGTGGCGTGCAAGGAGAGGCTAGAAGAAATTGCGTCTTTGGCCCATGCACACGTACGCACGCATACAGGTGTTGCCATCTTCATGACGTATTCTCGGGTGAGGGGGGTTTGGTTCTCGGGGGTTAATGCTTGTGAGACAGGTTTAGGTTCGTCGGGGCGTCATTGCTTACCTGAACAACACGGAAAATGTGATTTGCGTTGAAAAGGGACCATATTTTTGCTGTTTTTTTATGTTTCGGTATTGAAATAAACAAAATTTTGCCGATTTTTGTTTCGTCATTGAAAATGGGCAAAATTTTGATGGTTTTTTTTTCCATGGTTTGGCAATGAAAATAAGCAAAATTTGGCTGCTTTATATGTTTTGGCAATGAAAATTATCAAAATTTTGCTTTTTTTTATGTTTTGGCATTGAAAATAAGCAAAATTTTGCTGCTCTTTATGTTTTGGCAATGAAAATTAGCAAACTTTTGCGGTTTTTTTATGTTTTGCCATTGAAAATAAGCAAAGTTTTGCTGCTTTATATGTTTTGTTATTGAAATAAGCACAATGTTGCACTTTTTTTAATGTTTTGACATTGAAAATAAGCAAAATTTTGCTGTTTTTGTTTTTGTTTCGGCATTGAAAATAAGCAAAATTTTGCTGTTTTTTTTATGTTTCGGCATTGAAAATAAGCAAAATTTTACTTTTTCATGTTACGGTAAGATGTTATTCAAATGTTCTTGAGCAATGTTGTTGCAAATAGAATGTGGTACAACCTACCTTATTTTGACAGCTATAAAATGAAATGGTTGATCGATGATGATAAATTAATATTGCTAAATTTTTGCATCCTCACGTATTGATTTAAAATTTTCAACAGGAAAAAAAAATTATGACTTGAAACAAATGCGTATACGCACATGGAAATGAAGACTATACAAGAAACGTGACGCGAAATTGCAATGCCGGTGGCCCACCAGATGTGGGAGAATTTAACCCGAGAAAAGAATGTAAACATTGTCAGTCAGTTGTTTCCTCACTGTGCCGTGTGGCGGATTTGTGTTGCCTATGATATCGTCTTGATTTGTTGTGATACTAAATATATGGCCGGGGACAATCTCTCTCTCTCTCTCTCTCTCTCTCTCTCTCTCTCTCTCTCTCTCTCTCTCTCATAGTTGTCCTTTGATTTTATTAAGGTTGGTGTAAATTTCGGATAATATGCTGGTTAAAAAAAGTGGCAGATTCACTCTTACGTATATTTCATTACAGTAAATATATTTTATCAAATTGAATATTATAAGAATTAGCATGTTTTCATAGGTTACGTAGCCGGTTTAGATCAATTATAATATTTCACTGACGAGAGAGAGAGAGAGAGAGAGAGAGAGAGAGAGAGAGAGAGAGCTAATATTCAGTATCAACAACTAATATCACGGCAAATAAAGTGAGAATTAGTATAAAGAATATGTTCTATTCCTCAATCCTACACCAATAAATAAAAAAGATAAAAAAAGCAAAAGTTTAATCCATATATAAGCTCTGTACCACAATTCTTGTAGGTGCAATAAAATAATCCCATTGAAAACGCCAATTGTATGGAAGCACACACTCGCATCCTGACGATGTTATGTAAGACGTTTCTTTATGTAAGACCGTCTTTGGAAATTGGCAAATGAAAAGAGTGTTAAGTCCTCGGAGGGACGAGAGGCTGCTGCCTTTTGATTGATGATCTGTTATCTCAGGCAGGAGAGCTGCTTCTTCCTTATTACTCCCCCCCCCCCTCTCTCTCTCTCTCTCTCTCTCTCTCTCTCTCTCTCTGTCGATATGTCTATCTTATTTTCTTTTGGTGATGGACCATATTATCTTGTCTCCAATTGGATACTCTTATAATTCTCTCTCTCTCTCTCTCTCTCTCTCTCTCTCTCTCTCTCGTGATATATATATATATACATACATATATATATATATATATATATTAATTTCTTTCGATGATGTACCTTATTACCTTGTCTCTGATTGGACACTCTTATAATTCTCTCTCTCTCTCTCTCTCTCTCTCTCTCTCTATCTCTCTCTCTCTCTCTCTCTCTCTCTCTCTCTCATGTCATGCCACTAATATCTGTCACTATCTTGCCATGAATAGTAAAGCACTATTCGTTTATAGGAAATTAGAGCTATGAATTCAACACATTTGAAATGTAATAAAACAATCATATAATTTCAGTGGGAAAGATGTTAATTTCTATTATTAACTCACAGCTGTATAATAAACAAACCAGCGGTATTATTACCTCGAGAACGAACACTATGACAATCATTAAATGCCTTGATAGTCCCTCGAAGTATATAAAGATTCGAAGTGTATAAAGAAGCGAGGTAGAGGGGGTGTGAGGGGGGGGGGAACTTGGAGTAGATCCCTTTGAAATAAAGAGCGATGATGTCAGTGTTGTTGTGAGGAAAGGGGCTTATGGGTAATCTTTCGCATCTCTTAACCCAATTTCTCCTTATTCTATTTCCGAAAGCAGAATAATGCCTTATCAACAGTGCTACGCATAGAGTTTTCCATCGAGAACTCATGATGTCTATCAAAAAAGTTAATTCGCCTTTTAATACGTGATGGGTATATGCAAGTAACAAGTACTTGGCACTCTGAGAGCTGGGGGGTACCCCCTCCCTATCTCTCAGCTGCTTCTTCATTCCCTCCCCTGTGGGTAGTTTGGCACTGGCGTTTGCCCGCCTTCTCTCTCTGCGCCCTATATGGTCAACGCCTTCAGTACAAGAACAGCAGGGCAGGGCAAGGGGCAAGGGCGGAAGCAACAATAACATAACCCCCCTCTTCCCCGTCCCCCCTACCCCTCCCCTTTACCCTACTCCTACCCCTAGGAGGATTAATAGCCGTACCCTTACCCAAACATTGCTGCCTAAGTTGGGAATCAATATTCCTTCGATGAGTAGGTATGAGAATTTTTATTATTATTATTATTATTATTATTATTATTATTATTATTATTATTATTATTATTACTTGCTAAGCTACAACCCTAGTTGGAAAAGAAGGATGCTATAAGCCCAGGGGCCCCAACTGGGATAATAGCCTAGTGAGGAAAGGAAACAAGGAAGAATACAATATTTTAAGAATAGTAACAACATTAAAATAAATATTTCGTATATAAATTATAAAAACTTAATAAAACTTGAGGAATAGAAACAAAATAGAATAGTGTGCCCGAGTGCACCCTCAAGCAAGAGAACTCTAACCCAAGATACTGGAAGGCCATGGTAAAGAGGTTATGGCAGTATTCAAGACTAGAGAACAATGGTTTGATTTTAGAGTGTTTCTTCTCCGTGAAGACCTGGTTACCATAGCTAAAGAGTCTCTTCTACCCTTACCAAGAGGAAAGTAGCCACTGAACAATTACAGTGCAGTAGTTAACCCCTTGGGTTAAGAAGAATTGTTTATTAATCAGCGTTGCCAGGTGTATGACGACAGAGGAGAATCTGTAAAGAATAGGCCAGACTATTCGGTCTATGTGTAGGCAAATAGAAAGTGAACCGTAACCAGAGAGGATCCAATGTAGTACTGCCTGACCAGTCAAAGGACCCCATAACTCTCTATCGGTAGTATCTCAACGGATGGCTGGTGCCCTGGCCACCTAAATGTAATTATATAAAAATAACAGTGGGAAAAGTAGCATATGGGGCTTTAGTAGTAGCCCGAACAGTAGGAAAAGTAACGTATGTATAGCTTTAGTAGTCGCGCGAGCAGTAGGAAAAGTAGCGTATGCACAAGGCCAATATAATTGGCCTTACGTATGCATAGCTTTAGCAGTAGCGCGAGCAGTAGGAAAAGTAGCGTATGCATAGCTTTGTTAGTAGCGCGAGCAGTAGGAAAAGTAGCGTATGTATAGCTTTAGTAGTAGTGCGAGCTGTAGGGAAAGTAGCTTATGTATAGCTTTAGTTGTAGCACGAGCAGTAGGAAAAGTAGCGTATGCATACCTTTAGTAGTAGCGCGAGCAGTAGGAAAAGTAGTGTATGCAAAGCTTTAGTAGTAGCGCGAGCAGTAGGGAAAGTATCGTATGCACAAGTAGCGCGAGCAGTAGGGAAAGTAGCGTATGCAAAGCTTTAGTAGTAGTGCGAGGAAACGGGATTAACTTGGGTAGTGACAAGCACCTAGAATCATATAATGAACGGCATTTTAGATTCTAAAAAGCTTCAGGTTTAGGAGATCACCGAAATTCAAGATAGAAATCATGTTTATAAAAAAAAAAAAAACTAATACACATTGTTAAAATGTTCAAAATGAAATCAGACAGTGCAAGAATTATCTCATACAAAAAATTAAACTATATGATTTACCATACAGTGAGACAAAAGGGCTGATATGATAACTAGAATAAACAAATAAACAACAAAAATACAAGTTTACATAAATCACAGAATTTTCATCAAAGTTAAATATTAAACTGAAAAAAAAACAAATTACGGACGGCCCGATGATAGAATCTTTACACTAACAAAAATAGTGGAAAATTAACTGTTAAGCAATATGTGAAAGAATAAAGATAATTGAGTGATGGTGTGTGTGATAAAGAGACACTCAGTTTTGGTGAATGGGATTATATTAAAAATCGGAATAGGTGATGATTTGTTTCCATGCATAAGCATGATTACGATGATAGAAAACTGTTAGAGCAACCGACGTAAGTTTTCAAATTGCATTTGGGCAATTAAACAAATGAATATTTTTGCACCCTCAGATTTTTATTTTTTTGTTTTATCAAAGTATATTGCTTTATTATAAGGCTTTACTTATATTCTTGATTTTAGCCATTATAATAGGACTGATTATTTCCCCAAAACTTTGTTCTTCTTCTTCTTCTTCTTTATATTGCCCGGAGCTTCTCTCCGGACAGGGGCTTTTTGACGGTGCGTCTAGCCCCTAGGTGGTTGCAAACCCAAAACTTGGTGAGATATAGATGTTATTCCCATCAGTATTCTTTCCATATCTTTCGAGTTGTAACTAGCTTATGTTCTAAGGCTTTCGTAAAGCTCCAAGTTTCTGATGCATAAGCTAATACTGGTAGGCCCATCTGATTAAATACTTTAATTTTTAGAAAAAGGGGCATTCTACTTTTCATAATCTCATTTCGTTTATTAAGTCTTTAGAGGTTCGTCCATTGTCATTGAACATTATCTTAGTTTTACAATATTCATTTTCAGTCCTACATTTTGACTTTTTATATTCAAATTTTCTATCATCTTTTGCAATTTCTCCCATGATTCATGAAATAGAATTATGTCATCTTCTCCTGCTGCTTTTCCTTTACTTCTACTGTTACTTTTAGTTCCGGCTCAAGTGTATCATTTCGATGGGCAAAGTTATTTCTTACTCCATCTCTTTTGTTGATAATAATTCTATTTTCATCATTTAAAGCAAATATCCGTTGGTGTTGTGTTCCTCGTCTTCTTTTTATCAATTCGATGCTTTTTCCGTTCTTTAGTTTTTACTCACTTGGGGTGCGATTGTATTTACTAATGTCTTAGGTTTTTAGTTTGTTTATTGGTTTGATTAGTTCTGCTGATTTTTTCATCTCTTGTATTTTACCATAATTTCCAGTATTTTCTTTATTAGGACTTTGGTGTTTTCAGAAGTTTCCTTGATCTTGTTTAAGAACTTTCCCACCTATCTCTTGTGCTGATTCCAATAAAAATGTTTGGAAATTACTGAAGAGAATCAGTAGAAGGTAAATTTGGAGAAAGATATAATCTTAAAATTATGAACATCTTTTTTTTATATAAAAGGAACAGAAAATGGAAATGGCGAAACGAAAACCGAAATCGATTTTAGATTATAACCCTAGTGTAAAAAGTTAATTTAGTTAAAGATGTAACAATGTTAAACAAGTTATAGGCAACCGACCATACAATGATTAGAATTAAAGGTTGTCTAGATCTAGGGAAAAAGAAAATCCAATTATATATATATATATATATATATATATGAGTGTGTGTGTGTTTGTGTCTGTGTTTTATTAAGAGAGGCAGATAAGATTTTAAGGTAAATCGTGTGTGTGTTTTATTAAGAGAAAGGCAAATAACATTTTAAGTTAAATCATCGGGAAGTTATATAATATGCCGTTTCATGCTCTAATCGGTTGATTAATGTTATTTTATGTAATACAGTATAGTCTTTGAACAATAAAAATATATAATTAATAAGAAAAGGGTTTTCCTTGTTCGCGTTTTCATATATGGGGAGGTGTTTTTTATTAACTTTTATATAAATAACTTTGCGCTTTAATTTTGAAATATTTCCTTTTGCACAGTTTAAACAATATATCTCTTATGTCTAGTAGGAAAAGAAAATGCCAAGGAATCATTAGTAATGAATCACTCAAAATACCATTCTTTGGACACTTTTGCCGTATATGCAAATAATATTTACAAACATTCCACGTATTATGGCATTGGTTTCCGTTATGGGAGACATGATGGCGACTAGATGGTTTTCATATTTGAAGGGTCTCTCTCTCTCTCTCTCTCTCTCTCTCTCTCTTATATATATATATATTATGTGTGTGTGTGTGTATATATATGTGTGTGTGTGTATGTATGTATGTGTATATATATGTATGTATGTATGTGTGTATATATATATATATATATATATGTATATATATATATATATATATATATGTATATGTGTGTGTGTCTATTGGAGAGAGATAGATTATTATGATAAAATTATATCATTCATCTGTATGATGCTCCTATCTCTCTCTCTAATGAAACTTTAATGTCAAATACAGTCGAACAGAAATAAGATGCTATATTAAAATTTTCTGATTATGAATTATCGTCCTCGTTCTTTATTTCACATTGATATTGTTATTTAGGGAAATCAGAAGAATTTTTAGAATGGAGGCGCATGGGGATTAGAAATATAACATATTAAGTATAACAAAACTAAGTACTAATATTATATCATTGTTATTAATATTCCGAACACCTTTTACTCACATCTATTTATTGCATCTCCCTCCCACTTAAAACCTCCAACTAGGAGAATATGCCAGCAGCGAAAAAAAAAAAAGGCGGAGGCTCACACAAGCGATATACAAATCCCATTTTCACAAGAACCTTGCGTTTGCTTGGCCACTGAGCGAAAGACGAAAAGCTAAACCACGTGGTCTAAAAGACCTTCCGAAGTTCCGATTCTTCAGATGTGTGTGAGGCTGACTCACTGTGCCCGGTATGTCCACTGGTCGCGAGTTTGGAGAAAATTCCACCTCCCGCAATGGTCAACTTAAATGGGTGGAAGATTGGTTTGTGTCGAAGGTGCGAGTTGAATGGAGGTATTATTTTTATACTGGGGTCTTAATTCGTTGTTGTTGATATGGATGTGACTTCTTGATTAGATTGATGTAGCTAGTTTATGTCAAAATATGACTTGAGTAATGTTTAATATATACTATCGGACGACGAATTTTATATATATATATATATATATATATTGTGTGTGTGTGTGTGTGTATATATGTATATATATATATGTATATATGTATGTATATATGTATATGTATTATATATACACATATATATGTATATATATATATATATATATGTGTGTGTGTGTGTATGTGTAATTTATGCATTTTAAGTGACGTTTGTGTCAGTACATAAATTCATTGATAAAATAAATAATTCAGAGACGAAAATAGGACGATTTTTACTATTACTAATACTATTACTACTACTACTACTACTACTACTACTACTACTACTACTACTACTACTACTACTACTACTTTACATCAGTAAAAGTTTTTTTTTTTCATTAGTGGGATTCATAAGATAATTACCAGGCTCCAATGGTATCCTGAAATCGTCAATCAATTTACAGTTCATGTTATAATTCCTGATCTGCAAAGGAGTCTTAGCAAGAAAACGCAACTTCCATGTTGTAATTTACCTGAGTTCTTAACACTTTCGTTTGGCTTCTTTGTTCTTTTCTTTCTAGTCTCGTCTAACAGTAACCGATCTAGACGTTCCTTTTATAATGAGTAATGACAATATAATTTCATTGGTTTATATATATATATATATATATATATTAGCGTTATCGTCGAGGCCCTTTGCGTCAATGGGCGTAGGAAAAGAATATATATATATATATATATATATTTATATATTATATATATATATAGTGTGTGTGTGTGTGTGTGTGTGTGTTTTCAGATATAGATCCATCGATACATAGTAGATGTACACAAACACACACACAATTATATATATATATATATATATATATTGAGAGAATGGAAAATGGCTGTCTGCTAAAGAAGCTGATGAATGCAAGAGTTGATGGGAGAAGTACAAGAGGAAGGCCAAGGTTTGGGTGGATGGATGGTGTGAAGAAAGCTCTGGGTGATAGGAGGATAGATGTGAGAGAGGCAAGAGAGCGTGCTAGAAATAGGAATGAATGGCGAGCGATTGTGACGCAGTTCCGGTAGGCCCTGCTGCTTCCTCCGGTGCCTTAGATGACCGCGGAGGTAGCAGCAGTAGGGGACTCAGCAGTATGAAGCTTCATCTGTGGTGGAAATGTGGGAGGTTGGGCTGTAGCACCCTAGCAGTACCAGCTGAACTCGGCTGAGTCCCTGGTTAGGCTGGAGGAACGTAGAGAGTAGAGGTCCCCTTTTTGTTTTGTTTCTTGTTGTTGTCGGCTACCCCCCAAACTTGGGGGAAGTGCCTTTGGTATATGTATGTATGATGTGATATATATATATATATATATATATGTATATATATATATATATAGATATATATATATATAATATATATATATAATATATATATATATATATGTATATATATAGATATATATATAATATGTATATATAATATATATATATGTATGTATATATGTATGTATATTTATATATATATATATATATATATATATAAAGCTTTTGGTTTATGCAATAGATCAATATGTGAAAAGAGGATTAGAGATAAGATTCCAAATCTGGCCACCCCATAAGTGGGTTGTGCAGTCAATGTACCTTTTTTTTTTTTTTAATAAAAGGTCTTTACACCTCACTTTCCAGCTTTCAACTTGTTGTCCAACCTCTTTTTAACTTTTCATCTTTGGAATGTTCCCCAGTTCTACTTTAGTGTTGAATGGACTTCCCGGTAATAGCACTGGCCCATACGGTCCAAATTCTAGAAATCCAAATACAAAAGTGGCCAATAAACTGAGAGCAAGTCGCTTAGACAACAACCTCAAGACAAAGATTTTTATGAAGTAATTATTATTATTATTATTATTATTATTATTATTATTATTATTATTATTATTATTATTATTATTATTATTATTATTATTATTGTTATTATTATTATTATTACTACTACTTGCTAAGCTTCAACCCCAGTTGGAAAAGTAGAATGATATAAGCTCAGTGGCCCCAACAGGGAAAATAGCCCAGTGAAGAAAGGTAACAAGGGAAAATAAAATATTTTAAGAACAGTAACAACATTAAATTAAATATATAAAATATAAATACTCTAACAAAATAAGAGGAAGAAAAAATTGTTATAATACTGAGCCCGAATGTACCCTCAAGCAAGAGAACTCTAATCCGAGACAGTGGAAGGACATTGTACAGGGGCTGTGGAAAGGTGGTTTGTAATTGGTAGTAGGATATGGCATGAGGGGGACTTATCTATTTGGTTTAAGGGGTGGAATTACTGAATGAAGAATGTGATTTATTTTCAGTTAAATTTGCATCAAGTTCATGGCTGTTCTGGTCGTCCAATTCAACGTAAACGCTAAATTGTAAGGATAAACTGTATAGAAAATCAATATTCCAGGTTATAAAGATGATGTAAATGGTGTAAAGACAAAACATAAATGTAAAAAAAAAAACTATCAAAGTACAAATGCCATGTTGAAGTTAACCTTATAACAGAAATTGCAGAACGATTTAAATAAATATATAAAAAGTCATGGACCGTTAACAAAAATTGCACACTGCTAAACGACGACAAGTTACCTTGTCAGTGGTATGTAATTTATTGCTATTTTTTGTCAACTATAGTACAGGAAAGGGAATAAAAACGAATAAAAATTATATTTTATTATTCGACAAGACATCATTTCTAGACGCATTCGGTCTCCCATAACTATATATGAGATGTATATATATATATATATATATATGTATATATATATATATTATATATAATATATATTTATACAGTATATACTGTATATTTATATATATATATATATATACAATATGTATAAATGCATATATATATATGTATATGTACTTATATGCATATATATATGTATATGTACTTATATATATATATATATATATTATATATATTATATATACACACACACACATATATATATATATATATATACATATATATATATATATATACAGTATATACTGTATATATATACAATATGTATAAGTATATATATATATATATATGTATATGTACTTATATATATATATATATATGCTAGAACGGCCATTGAAAGCAGCATCCTTAGCAGTTTGGACTATTTATTTCGATTAATCAAGGTTTCAGCGAACCATTTCTCCCATTATCAGGGCTAAAACATAAACATTAGCGAAAATTAATTGACACTAATTATCTAAATCATTAAAATTCAGTATATGTGGCAAGAATCTTAAGAATTTCATTAATATAAAATGATTTATAATATCAAGTAAGATAAAGAATACAGATACGATAATCAGAACAAATACACTGAAAAATAACATGAAATTAAATAAAAGAAAATATGTAAAACACATACACACACACACACACACACACACATATATATATATATATATATATCAGTCCTTTGAAGAAGTATCACGAAACTAGTGAGGAATTAAACTTATATTTCCTAATTTAATTTTCATTGTGGTTGCTTTGCATTATATATATATATATATATATATATTATATATATATATTTATACATATATATATTCATATATATATATATGTATATATTTATATATACATGTATATATATACATATATATGTTTATATATATATATATATATATATCTATATCTATATCTATATCTATCTATCTGTATATATATATATATATATATATGTATGTATGTATGTATGTATGTATGTATGTATGTATGTATATTAACAATCACAGGGAAACGTGATGCTCAGATGCAAAGGAACCACAATGAAAATTAAATTAGAAAATATAAGTTTAAGTCCTCACTAGTTTCGTAATACTTCTTCAGAGGCCTGATTCATTGAGAGAGAGAGCTTTTTACATTTTGATATGGTACAGTGCGAGTACAAACATACATAACATGTATTTGCAGAACAATGTTCCGCGGTCAAACAAACCATCTTGGGTTTATATAGTCAGGTGTTCCTGTAGGTGGAGTTCTTGCTCCCATTAGCCAGGTGTTAGGTGGGGACATTGGGTGACAGGTAATTCTTTGGTCATCCGATACAGTTTCTTTATATTGATATGCGTTAACCTTATCTATGTAAATCCATAAACATTGTCATACATATATACATACGCATTCAAATACATATGTATTGGTGCATACACACCCATATACATGCTTGCACACGTGATTAACATACATATACACAATTATGCATATACTGTATAACACTAGCAGCATAAACATATAGACATATATATATATATGTATATATATACATACATATATATATATATATATATATATAAAACCCAAATATATATACATGATGCACACACACCCATATACATGATTGCACACATGATTAACATACATATACACATTTCTGTATATACTGTATAACACTATCAGCATAAACATGCACATACACATACACACACAATATATATATATATATATATATATGTGTGTGTGTGTGTGTGTGTCTGTTTACCTACCAATAAAGTAGTAGCAAAGCATATACGTATATTTATATAATTGTACCTATATGTAAATGATAGCTTAGATTTGAAAGATTGATTTCACATAGGCAGTTGTTATCCGAGGTACAGTCAGTTCTACATAAAGTAATTCAAGTTTTTTTTTCATAAAGCTCGCATGCCTCTGCATATAAATTCATAGAGCTTGTGTCCTATATTCACATTGTTTTCAAAGCTTTCTTTTATCAAACTGGACTCTGAAGTTTCTTTGTAATGAGTTATTTGAATGAACCAAGTTCTTTGCTCATGCCCAATTAATAGTGTGATTTTTATCTCTAACATTGAGAAACGTTGTATTGTTGTCTTGAATATATATGTCACTTTTCTTATGTTCAATTCTCCTTTCGAGGGTTTTACCTGTTTGACCAATATAGATTTTTTTTAAGTACATGGGATACGATATACAAATCCTTTGTTACTGTCAGGGAATTCTTTATGGGGGGCTGCTTTTATAGTGTTGTTTCTCTTCAATGCTACATTAACGTTAAGATTGTTTAACAATTGGGGAATTTCATCAAAATGAATGATTATTTGGCCGTAAAAGTAGTTTTTGTGTATTATAATTCTCCTTGCCATTATTACCAAATGTCTTAAACATATTTTCTATTTCATTTTCCTTGTGGGTCTTTTACACACACACAGACATTATATATATATATATATATATATAGGATATATATATATATATATATAGGCCTATATATATATATATATATATACATATACTGTGTATATATATATATATATATATACCCTGGTATTTGCATCTCAAGACGCTACACATTCCTAAAACATATTAAAAATAAGATTTGTCTGTAATATGAACAAAATAAGGTTGGGAATTCATGCTTTTATTCATTATTATAACAATGTTTTAAGAGCTCCACGAGGCACCGTAATAGCAGTTCTCTCACTATGGCGACGGACAGCGCGAGTTCGTGTGTGTGTGTGTGTGTGTGTTTTCTCCTATGCGCCTGCATCTCTCACCGCAGTGGGAGATGAATGTACATCACATTTCCCAACCTCCGTTCTCTCCCATCTCTCTCCTCGTTATATAGTTTCTGCTAGCTGATTATATATCTTTTATGCTTATATATGGAAAAGACAATAGAATATGTAAAGCCTATGTGAAATAGGTCTTTCATTTATAATTATGTTTGTAGAAAACAAATGAAGACAGCAAATGGTTAAAAATCGATTTACTACGTCACAAGCGATCCTACTAAAACAATACTGGGTTATTGAATTCAAAAGACTTTTCTAGTTTGTATTTTGGCTAATTTAGAAGCATTGTAGCTCCTATGTGAAAAGGGTATTTAATTCATATTCTATGTAAAAGGAATTTGTACGGTTTCGATGTAAGAAAATTTTGATGTTGATGGTTAACAAACGCAATTTACACCATTATAAATTACTTTACCAAGACAATACTCGTCAGTAAATAAAAAAAACCAAGACAATACTCGTCAGTAAATTAAAAAACCAAGACAATACTCGTCAGTAAATTAAAAAAACCCAAGACAATACTCGACAGTAAATTAAAAAACCAAGACAATACTCGTCTGTAAATTAAAAACCAAGACAATACTCGTCAGTAAATTCAAAAGACTTCTATAGATCGCTTCTAGCTAATATTGAAACATTGTAGCATCAAGTTATCCAAACTTGAGAGCAATTCAGACGAAAAGCATTGCTGAGGTCCTACCGAGACTCGAACTCGGATCGCTGGATTCAAAGTCCAGAGTGCTAACCATTACACCATAGGACCGCTGTGAGGAATGATGATCTTCTTGCAAAGAATTGCTGCGAATATGTTTAATGAATTTTTGATGGAATTGATGTAATACAAGTCTTGAGCGTATCATTTTATAAACATTGATTAGCCCTGTAGGAATATTATTTTGGAAGTTACTGTTGCAAATTATAAGTGTTAGATACATTTAGAAGGTAGTATGTTATGCCAAATGTTTCAGTCTTTTTTTACAATTAAGCTTTGTTATTAACCGTTATTAAGTATATTTGCATATACGAAACGAGTGGGAATATTATCAATAAATTATAGCCCCGTAGGAATATTATTTTGGAAGTTAATGTTGCAAATTATAAGTGATAGATACATTTAGAAGGTAGTATGATCTGGCAAATGTTCAATTTACAAGCCAAATGTTTCAGTCTTTTTTTTACAATTAAACTTTGTTATTAATCGTTATTTTGGGAGCAACATCTTATAAACATTGCTTAGCCCTGTAGGAATATTAGTTTGGAAGTTACTGTTGCAAATTATAAGTGTTAGATACATTTAGAAGGTAGTATGATATGCCAAATGTTTCAGTCTTTTTTTTTACAATTAAACTTTGTTATTAACCGTTATTTTTATTAAGTATATTTGCATATGTGAAACGAGTGGGAATATTATCAATAAATTATAGCCCTGTAGGAATATTATTTTGGAAGTTACTGTTGCAAATTATAAGTGTTAGATACATTTAGAAGGTAGTATGATATGCCAAATGTTTCAGTCTTTTTTTACAATTAAACTTTGTTATTAACCGTTATTTTTATTAAGTATATTTGCATAATAATGTGAAACGAGTGGGAATATTATCAATAAATTATAGCCCTGTAGGAATATTATTTTGGAAGGTTCTGTTGCAAATTATAAGTGTTAGATACATTTAGAAGGTAGTATATGCCAAATGTTCAATTTACAAGCCAAATGTTTCAGTCTTTTTTTACAATTAAACTTTGTTATTAACCGTTATTTTTATTAAGTATACAGTATTTGCATATGCGAAACGAGTGGGAATATTATCAATAAATCATACCCAGTGTTAGGTATTGATGTATGAATGTAAATAAACAGACTGAATGTGGTAAGTGACGTGGCATTTTGCAATAGTAAAAATAGAATTACCAGGCAAGTTAAAGCGGGTCACAATGTTTTTATTATATTTTCTATAATTAGAATGTAAACTTACTGAATAAAAAATGTATAACACTTAAGAGTTGTGAAAATAAAATAACCATGTAGATGGCACCATGTCTCCTAACAAGATAACGGGAGGAGTTGAAGCAACAATAGCCAACTGCCATTGCAAGGAAATTTTGAAAACTTCGACCTTCATTAATAAACCAAAGAAGTTTTGCATATAAGTTACAGAAAATAAGAAAGATAAATACTTATATGATAAGTAGGAAAATTCGAAAAAAAACCCTTCCTCCCTGCCTGTCTTTACCTTTTTTTGCAAACTGCTACTAATCCTATCTAACACCGCTAGAGGGTCTGTCCCTCTCTTTTATTCTTCTCCTGTACTTCTCTTTCTCCCTTTTTCCTTATTCTCTCCCATCCCGAGTACCTCTTTCCCCATATTCCCCACTTCCCTATCCTTATCTTTATGCTACAGTTCTTTACATTTAACTAAACCTCGTTCCTATTTCCTTTCTAGTTGCTCCTTTCTAGTAGCTGTCCAGCCCCATACTGCATCTGGGGTGTGTGGGGGATATATTTTCGTGGCCATGCCCCCCCCCCCTAATTGCATATGTACACTTACTGGCCTTTCATACCCCCAGAAGGCCCCTCTGGCCGAAATTCATATAAAATGCAAATATTTTGGGGAATGGTACAATGACAAAGGGGACTATATGTTGAGCATACAAAGAAAGATGAAATAAAAAAAAAAGCATGAAATATTGATGTATGAAACTGTAGTAAATAGGGGTTGATATATGGCTTTAGGGGTAATAAGGAAAATATATGAAATATAATCCCTAGTATCGTTTCTGACGTTGGAACTGGAACTGGAAAATAATATTGGAAATCTAAATAAAGGACTGGGAATGGTTACATTATTATTATTATTATTATTATTATTATTATTATTATTATTATTATTATTATTATTGTTATTATTATTATTATTATTATTATTATTATTATAATTATTTATTTGTTTATTTATTATTATTATTGTTATTATTATTTTTATTTTTTTTTTTTTATTTTTTTATTTTTTTTTTTGATATTTTTATTACCTAAGCTACAACCCTAGTTCGGAAAGCAAGATGCTATAAAAGCCCAAGGGCTCCAATAGGGAAAAATAGCCCATTGAGAAAAGGAAATAAGAAAATAAACGACATGAGAAAAAAATTATAAAATATTTTAAGAACAGTAACATCAAAACAGATATGTCATATAAAATATAAAAGACTTATGCCAGCCTGATTACCTAGACAATCCTCGAATACATCATAGTAGGTCTTAATATAAGCTGAAAGAAACCTTTTTATGTCAGTTGAAGCTACGAAAATAGAGGAGTTATTGGTAAGGCAATTAGAAGACCAAGTAACCCCGGAGGGTGGTGTAGGGCCATTGGTGTAGCTTACACTAAAGGGGGTAGGGCCTTGTATTATCCCTTGGGGAACTATCTGCACCCACTATTTAGCATTCTACTTTATATCTGTTGCTTCTTCCTACTTTCTATATTTTTTCCAGCCTCTTTTAACTTTACACTGCAACT
>NC_090747.1:93584129-93649637 GCF_036898095.1 Palaemon carinicauda | reverse complement strand
CTGCAACTGGTATATGAAAGGAAAGTTTAAAGGTGAAATGAGTGATAGGATAACCTAAGGTATGGAAAAGAATGTGAAATAAGAATTTAAAAATTAGATGTGGTTGGAATTATTATTTATTATTATTTATTGTTGTTGTTGTTGTTTTTTTATTATTATTATTATTATTATTATTATTTATTATTATTATTATTATTATTATTATATTAATACTAGCTAAGCTACAACCCTAGTTGGAAGAGCAGGATGCTGTAAGCCCAAGGGGAATAATGGGTAGGATTTCTTGGCTAATTATGAAAGACGAGAGAAAACCTTTTCATCTTGAGAAACTACCATTGGAACGTATTAGGATTCTATGAGGGAACTTATAATGTATTTTACCTGGCCATGCTTGCACTACCATTCTGATTTCTGTTTTGTTACTTTTACTGGGTTACCTAAATATATATATATATATATATATATATATATATATATATATATATATATATATATATATATATATCTCTCTCTCTCTCTCTCTCCTCTCTCTCTCTCTCTCTCTCCTCTCTCTCCTCTCTCTCTCTCTCTCTCTCTCTCTCTCTCCTCTCTCTCTCTCTCTCTCTCCTCACATTTTTTTTTTATTATTTTTAATGTTCACTTACTTATTTTTTCAAGTGTATGCTGCTTTTCATCTACCCACAGAACTTTTTTGTATAGTTAATTTTACGTTTAGCCTTTATCGTCACAATTGCCTCAGTTAATCTTCTTTCATATGTATCACCCTTTCCCTTTTAATGGTCTTTCATATATATAATTTTCTCCCTTTTAATCTTTCTTATGTATCACTTTCTCCCTTTTTATATCATTTCATATGTATACCTTTCTCACTTTTAATGGTCTTTCATACGTATCATTTCTCTCCCTTTTAATCTTTCCTTTGTATCACTTTCTCCCTTTTTATCTCATTTCATATGTATCACTTTCTCCCTTTTAATCTTCTTTTATATGTATCACTCTCCTTTTTAATCTTCTTTCATATGTATCACTTCCCTTTAATCTTCTTTCATATGTATCACTTTCTCCTTTTTAATCATCTTTCATATGTATCACTTTCTCCCCATTTAATCTTCTTCCATATGTATCACTTTCCTCCCCTTTTTAATCTTCTTTCATATGTATCACCTCACCTCCTCATTTTTAATCTTCTTTCATATGTATCACTCTCCTTTTTAATCTTCTTTCATATGTATCACTTTCTCCTTTTTAATCTTCTTTCATATGTATCACTTTCTCCTTTTTAATCTTCTCATATGTATCACTTCCTCCTTTTTAATCTTCTTCCCATATGTATCACTTTCTCTCCCTTTTAATCTTCTCCTCATATGTATCACTTTCTCCTTTTTAATCTGCTGCCATATGTATCACTTTCTCCCTTTTAATCTTCTTTTCATATGTATCACTTCTTCTCCCTTTTAATCTTTCATATGTATCACTTTCTCCCTTTTAATCTTCTTTCAATATGTATCACTTCCTCCTTTTTAATCTTCTTTCATATGTATCACTTCCTCCTTTTTAATTTTCTTTGATATGTATCACTTTCTCCCTTTTTAATCTTCTTTCATATGTATCATTTTCTCCTTTTTAATCTTCTTTCATATGTATCACTTTCTCCTTTTTAATCTTTCATATGTATCACTCTCCTTTTTAATCTTCTTTCGTATGTATCACTTTCCCTCCTTTTTAATCTTTCATAGGTATCACTTTCTCCTTTTTAATCTCCTTTCATATGTATCCACTTTCTCCCTTTTAATCTTTCACATGTATCACTTTCTCCTTTTTAATCTTCTTTCACGTGTATCACTTTCTTCTTTTTAAGCTTCTTTCATATGTATCACTTTCTCCTTTTTAATCTTCTTTCATATGTATCACTTTCCTTTTTAATCTCCTTCCATATGTATCACTTTCTCCCTCTTTTAATCATCTTTCATATGTATCACTTTCTCCTTTTTAATCTTCTTCCATATGTATCACTTTCTCCATTTTAAGCATCTCTCATATGTATCACTTTCTCCTTTTTAATCTTTCATATGTATCACTTCCTCCTTTTTAATCTTCTTTCACATGTATCACTTTCTTCTTTTTTAATCTTCTTTCATATGTATCACTTTCTCCTTTTTAATCTTTCATATGTATCACTTTCTCCTTTTTAATCTCCTTCCATATGTATCACTTTCTCCCTTTTAATCATCTTTCATATGCATCACTTTCTCCTTTTTAATCTTCTTCCATATGTACTCACTTTCTCCCTTTTAATCATCTTTAGTCATCCTCTTTTAATCCATACAATTATTTCTTGATCTTAGATCCTATCTTTGATTTACTGTTCAAGATTTTTTTTCTTTCTTTTCACTTCACGTAAATTTTGTATCTTTACAGGGTTTACTACTAGAAGTCTTTATAAAGCTTCGATATTTAGCCTCTTAATTAACTCTTACTAATGTTGTTCCAGTATATTTTTCAAGATTTTTAAAAGAATTTATACTCTCTCTCTCTCTCTCTCTCTCTCTCTCTCTCTCCCTCTCTCTCTCTCTCTCTCCTCTCTCTCTCTCTCCTCTCTCTCTCTCTCTCTCTCTCTCTCTCTCTCTCTCTCCCTCTCTCTCTCCTCTCTCTCCTCTCCTCTCTCTCCTCTCTCTCTCTCTCTCTCTCTCTCTTCTCCTCTCTCTCTCTCTCTCTCTCTCTCTCTCTCTCTCTCTCTCTCTCTTTCCTTTTTTCTTTTTTGCATACTTAGCTTATGGTCACAACAGGGGCAAAAATTGCCAATCCTCAATCCAGAATGGTAAAGGGACAGAAGTAATTGTAACACAATTGCGAGTTGGTGATACAAGATTGATCATCAAAATCATCATCTACGCCTATTGACGCAAAGGGCCTCGAAGATGATTCATTGGCTAATTCATCAAAGGATTGCCAGATACTTTTGATGGGCAGTTACTATCTAAGGCAATTGCCCCCGTCGGTCCATACTGATTCCAGTAAGATCATCCGCCAGGCATCAGGAATAAAATTCGAAAAGACATCTTGTCTGTCGCCTTAAACCCAATCCGTCACCCTGATTTAGGGGACATTTCCTCCACAACATTTGATGTTTTCCCTATTTAAGCATTTACTACTACTCTTTTCATTTTTTTCATATGCTAGTGGTACCTTATTTCACTCTACTATTTTCTGAGTATCGGATGCTATCTGCTAGACTAAGTTTGTCAAAGCATATAAGTCTTCTTACACATCCAGACTTTAATCGTTTCCCCAACCTACCACCTATTCTTTCCACATGATTGAACCTTCTTAAAACCAGATTCGCCTTTTGAAAGGCTTCAATCCAAATTATTATTTTACCACACATCTTGATATAGTTACATATATTCTTTCAGTACTTATTATGCTTCTTGTACTACTTGAGCTATTCATTTATAAAGTCTCCACGTTTTTCTTCATTCATAATCAGCATATGCACCTACCTTCAATTCCTGCTGGCTCAATAATCCCCTCTTTAAATTCTATTCTTGGCTGTAATAGACGCATAGCTTCCTCTTGAACTTTTTAAGAAACTTTGGTATCTTCTTGCTTTGTTTATTTTGGGATTCAACTCTTTTTATTTTCTTACTATCAAACAAAATATATTTACTCTGTTCAAGTACGAAGTTAGTAGTAATAACATTCTTAGATCAATCTTCTTCTTCTTTTTTTATATAGCAGCCGTACTCTTGCTTGTATTTATTCGCACTTTTTTTCTGTAGCAATTACTCCTATTAACTAGTTTTTTGCAGTTTCTCTTCATTATCCCGAATTAGCACTGGTTCATGCAACAGTATCGCCCCTTCCCCACTTGATTTATGACCCATATTGTGCCCACAGTTTCATGCTTACTTCATGTCCCATCTCTTTACATTCTCCATACTTAAATATTTATTAAAAAGTTACAGGGACATAACGAAGATTTATCATGGTCTAAATGTTAAACCAGGCTTGTTTCTTTCACTTGATTTTTTTTTTTGGTCTTGTATTTATTTCCATCATGAATGTATTTTATTGCACTGATAAACTTGTTTCCAAAATCATACACTCAAAACGCCATCCATAAATTCTATCAATTGCTATCAAGATATATCTAAGTCACATATAACTTTTTTTTAAATAGGTATTAAAACTAAGATTTGATCCATAAGCAATTTTCTTTGCATTACAGACAGTTCTTCCCCATCAGGTATTTTGTCATCTACAATAAATTTTCCATCAAATTTTTTACCCCACACCTTCCATTTTATACCAAGTGATGCAATACTCTCATTGATCTTGCAGTTCATCTATCTCCTTTACTCTTGTGCAAAGTGAGAATTACTCTTCACATGCTGTTTGATTAATGTCATACTTTCAATGCAGAATTGCAGCTTTTTCCTTTTAATTCCATCTAATCCTGATGTCTTGGTTTTTAGCCCCGTCATTTTCCACCTGACACCCTCAAGAGTAATTTCTAGAAGCATAATTAAAAAAAGTCGTTCATTAACCTTTGTCTCTGCGAGTAATTACAAATTTAACAGCCTCCCATTCTTTTTAATGTCCTTCCTCATCTTCCCGGTTTTTTTATGTAATTCCTCTTCTCTCTCACCTTATTTTATATATTTCTGCACAAAACTTTGCTTCCCCCATATTGCTTAATTCCCTCTTTTTACCCTCTTGAATTAACAAATGCTCCTTGCTGACAACAATTCCCTTACTATTTGTCTTTAATCCTTACCCATTTTTCCTCCATATTCTTCTTTTAAACAGAACTTTTTCATCAAACTTATTATAAATTACCCTTAGATCTGCATGTTTACCAATTCCTCTCATGCAGGAACAAAATTATATGATCTTAGCTGCCACTATTTTTACTGTTGCATCTATCAGATTTTGCTATATTGTGCTCAGTCTATTATTATTATTATTATTATTATTACTTGGTAAGCTACAACTCTATTCGGAAAAGCAGGATGCTATAAGCCCAAGGGCTTCAACAGGGAAAATAGCCCAGTGAGGAAAAGGAAATAAGCTACAAGAGAAGTAATTAACCATTATATGAAACAGTTATAAAAACAAATTCATATATAAACTATAAAACTATAAGCCTCATATTCCTTCAACTATCACATCTATAATCTTTCAACTGCAAGAGGGGTATTAAAGAGCTTGTAGATCGTGTGGTGAATAAACATTTACTGGACAGTGGCCAATATAATTGTGAAGGAGAGAACACTTTCAAATGGTTGAATGAAAGCAATAATTTTTTTCAGCATTATAGAGGTATAAAATGACTTACAATGGGGGAAGGTATAGGGAGCAATTTTGAGGAAGTAACGCGTAAAAGAGGGTACATGGTTTAGTATTTTATTTAAAAGATAAAGTTGCACCATAAATTTGAGTGTGAAGAAAATAAGCTTTAGTTTATATGTCATACATGGAACTACAAAATGTTATGGTGGAGTAAATATTTATGCAATATGTAGTGTGCTGAGAATGTTAGATGTAAAAGAAAAAATAGTCGAGTTAGAAAAGTATGTTAGGATGTGTAAGGGGGAAGTGACTAGCTTTGTATAAAAGGAGGTAAAATGTAATATGTGCTGTCTCCATTACAATTCTGTGTCCGTGTACATAGATAACATGAGGTGGGAGGTTGGAAAAAGGACAGTAGATGTAGGTCAATATTTATTTTAAGAAAATGGGTATTAAATGAAATACATAAATATGGAGTGAGTGAAGTTTGATAAAGTGTTAATGCAGGATAGTGGAGAGAAATTGCAGAGGTTAGTGAAATAGTTTGAAAGTGTTAATAATGAAAGATGATATTGAATGTAGGTAAGCATTAGGTTATGAGGGAAAACATTTTGATTGACCTGTGGATTTAAATACTGTATGAAGAAGAAAATGATTAGTGCTTGTTCCTTACTGCACTTCCCCGAGAATATGTTTTGGTACGGGGTACAGCTGTTCAACGCTGTGCTAAGTGACACTCCACGTTTGTTCTTCAGTGACTTCTGGCCTCTGCTTCTTTAATGCTCTATCATTACAGTACACAATATTTTTATTATTATTACTATTATTATTATTACTAGCTAAGCTACAACCCTAGTTGGAAAAGGAGGATGCTATAAGCCCAGGAGCTCTAACAGGCAAAATAGCCCTGTGAGGAAAGGAAACAAGAAAAATAAAGTATCTTAATTACAGTAACAACATTAAAATAAATATTTCCTAAATAGTCTATCAAAATTTTAACAAAACAAGAGGAAGAGAAATAAGATAGAATAGTATGCCCATGTGTACTCCCAAGCAAGAGAATTCTAACCCAAGACAGTGGAAGACCATGGTACAGAAGCTATGGCACTACCCAGGACTAGTGAATAATGGTTTGATTTTGGGGTGTACTAGAAGAGCTGCTTACCATAGGTAAAGAGTCTCTTCCACCCTTACCAAGAGGAAAGTGGCCACTGAACAGAAACTTGTGACTGTTCGCATCCCTTGTATGGGCTACGAGATCTTACTTTTAACTGTGGCTGGGTTTGCTTGTGCCATGCAAACGGGTTGCCTTGCTTTTGTTCTCCACGATTGGTCCACAATCGAAATTTCCTAAGGGAAATTTATGATTACAGTATTTACTGCAATCAGGAACTATACAATGATTTACCATGATCAGGAATCTTTTGATCGGTTCCCGCAATGAGGAATCATACAATCGGTAACCAATAGATCTGGAACAGTGATCGAAACTTACGCTCATGCCTCAAGAGATTATGACCTCCAAGTCACCAGGCATCCAGTTCACCTGTTACTTCCTAGCGCTCCTATCGCTGAGAAGGAGCAAGGACAATAACCGAGAGTGTTCTCCTCAAGACTTTGACCAATTCTTCTGCATGGTTTCATGGGAGGAGCATCGCTATAACAAAACGTAAGGCCTGGGAAAGTTTTTTGGTATCAGGTATAGGAGCTCATGCTCTTACTACCAGCACTCGGGCTCATAGAGACTGAGCATTAACGCTGGTGATCTGGACATTAGCAACTGCCCTCGTCCCTTTCATACCTTGGAATGTTCCTAAGTTGCTTTGCTGACACCATTAAGTGAGATCTCCCTAATCGCTGATCTGCTCCTTAATCTAGATCTTTCGACTCTCAGAAACCAATCCATGACTGAGTTTTGCCAGACATCAAGATCTTCCATCTTGGTCGTGACTTATGCTTGAAGGGTTGGTGTGGCCTTTTCTGTTGAGGCAGAAGCAGTGCCTGACGTGACCACTCCAAGTGACTCGTACTACTTTACTGCGGGTGCAGTTGATGACAGCTCCTCATCTTCATTAGCCCTGTCCTCCTCTGATAAGGACATCTGTTGATGGTGACTGGGAAAGGGAAGAAGGGTTTGTGTAACCCTTCCCCTCCCAAGGCCATTTCATTGTCTGCTTCAGAAGAAGTCTCCCCGGCTTCTACCCACCTCCCAAAGGTGAAGAGAAAGCACTTCTCCTGTGCCAACGAAGGAGTAAAAAGGGCTCCACCAGTTTCCGCTGGGAACAGTCACCCGTCGAGAACACAAAGCGTGACCACCTATTTTGAGGCTAGATCTCCGGAGTCTTTCCAAGAAGGACAAGACAAAATTTCAGTAGACTTTCGCATGTGTGCCACTGATCGTACTAACTCTTCTGTAGAAGAGTCCTCCGATGAGGTTAATCTTCATTATCGTGTGCTTGCGCCACAGATCACATCCAGTTTTCAGATGAAGAACACTTGCATAAGATTGTTGCTCATGACTGCACTTGTACTCCCCAGAGTGCACTTACGCTTTTGGAGAAGAGCTAAGTCTAGAGGTGGACCTGCATTTTATTGCGCATGCATCGTAGCCCGTGCATGACCCAGTACGAGCCACCCACTCTTCTAAGGAAGTGCTCTCATTTTATACTCTATGTGCGCTTGTGCACCCCGGAATACGCCCATTCTTCTGAAGAAGAGCTTGCTTAAAATGAAGTGGTTTCTCAATTCCATGAGCTGCTTGTAGGAAGAGGAACTTTCACGTGAGTTTGATACATATTCTCGCGTGCTCCCTCTGCCTCACAGTGCACCCATTCTTCTTAAGAAGAATTCTCTCTTAGGGTGGATCCTCATTCTCAACACATGCACCACAGCGCTTTTAATTCTTTGAAAGGAAGTTGCGACTTGCTCGTGCATGCAAGCACACTTCCTGGCCGCAAGTATTCATCTGGGTTCTTGACCTCACTGGAAAGACACAACTGTTGGAGTGTGCTTATTCCCCTAGCCATAGGCTGTTACCTTTTAGAAAGAACTCGCCTGTTTAAAAGCAAATTCCCATTTGCGATTAATTTTGAAGACTGTAGTTTCCCAACCTGAGAAAGGCAATCCAAGGACAAAGCAGTTCACAGGTCATCCCAGAGTGAATGCGTGAACCTGTCAGCAGTACAGGTCTTCGTCCAAACTCCCAAGGCTCGATTGAAATCAAAGGGTAACTCCAAGGCTGCTAAAGAAGTGTTCCTTGGCTGTGGCCTCCTCATTATAATACAGTTTCTGCTTTTTAACAAGGAAGGAAACGGGTCGATTGACAGCCCATGAATAGTTCAGACTCCCCCACACCAATTTTGGGAGAGGAGTCTGAAAACATAGATTTGATTACTGTTCTTAGGACTCATTGCCTGCTCCAGTGGGAGCTACCCAGGATTTAAAACAACCTTCTCTAGGGTCCTTGTCATTAGTATCAGGTAAAGGAACATCTTAGGGTAAATTTCTAGGTTCCAAACATCTTAGGGTAAATTTCTAGGTTCCAGTCTAGATGGACAAGAACGCCATCTACCACTTACTTGGGCCCCTTCTGGTCTCAAGACCCACCTTGGAACCTTCCTGGTCTAAAGTGGTTCTTGAAGGGATCAGGAATGCAGGCGCTCAGGTTTCTTGGATAAGTAATTCTCTCGAAGAAAGCTGTACTAACAAAACTCTGCTACCAGTGTTCTCTAGACAGAAAAGACTTTATGCACCAGTAGATAATTCCATTGGCTTAATGTTGCTGTGGATACAACCCTAACTTAGGAATATTGATGGAAAAACTCAGACTGGAGCCTACCATCATCTCGGCTTCCAAGTTTCATAATGGAAGGTGCTTCCATAGCGAGCCTCATGAGCTTCCAGGCGACGTCCAGGTGGGACCACGGGTCGGGTGCAGTGGCATGCTTTGCCTCTTCTCAGGACCATTTAAAGATGGAGAACAAGAGCAAAATGGACTTACAGCCCCGGTGTAGCCCAGGCAAAGCAACCTGTTAGTGGCATAACTTTTCCGGTGTTGCTAGTCATTCTGAAAATTAGAAGATTTCCATCACCTTGGTTCAGGAGTTCCTGGCCAGGACCCTGAGTCCAGGTGGCCACAAGTCCATCGCTTATTCATCTCTAACCAACAAAGACAACTAATAGTGACCAGAATGATTTGCTTTCCTGTTCTGGGGGAATAACATTACGAATCTTCCTTTAGTACAGAAGGAATAAGGAAAAAGATCTTAAAAAACTGTTCCCTCTGGCTTCGTGCAACAATCTGATGTGTGCTCTCACCCAGAGAGACTGAAAAGTCCACCACAGATTTGATCACATGAAGCCAGAATATCAGATATACCCCCGCTAAGAGGAAGTACCTATCAGAGGCACTTTTCGCTAAGATAATCTGTTAGCAATGTACGACCTGTAATGCCCATTACCTACGTGAGTAACCATAAGTTGCTGGATACCTGTATTCTTGAACTGGTGCTTAGGGCTTAGCAGATCATGTAGCAAACTTAGTTGTTCCCCCCCCCCACAGAGCAAGAAGTATTTCATCTAAAATAGCTGTTGTGATGAAAGTCCAGAAAGAGAGGTAAGATTTTCTTCCCTTTTACATCTAATTTCTTCCCCTTCCTTGGGGTGCAGCAGTCACTCCATTACTCGCTTGACCTGACGATGGATGTAGGTGAGCTACACGACTGAGCAACTTTTCTTAGCAATAAGCTTTGTTATAAGTATCTCCCCCACCCTCTCAAACGTTGGGTAGGATGGACAATTGTATGCTCCCATATTCTCATACAACCCACACATTTAAACAACATATCCTTGTTGTGGGTATAGGTTCTTCCCTTGACCTGTCCATGGTTGTAACCTAGCCTCACACCTGCCTCATCTTTATGTTCAGATTATTAAGACGTTGACAGGAGGCACCACTTTGGCTCCTACACAAGACCAAAGTGTTTTAATGTTCCCATTAAAAGTGAACCTGCCAGTTGGTTATAGGGACTTCTCCCTTCTAAGGATAAGTCTCCTATTAAAGTATGGGGAAATGTATCAGTGTAGGAACAAATCACAAATTTTTAAAGTAATTGGTATTTTTCAAAATTATATAATCCTGAGTCCTTTAAGTTATACTTCCTGTCTTAACCATCCCATAATTCTTAGGTATTGAGTCAAAGTGGCCACTCAGAGTGCTGGACGGGGTCGAAATTTCCCCACCACCTACTAGTAACTACCAACATCTCGTTATAAATTTTAACAGTCAAGTTCCAGCTGCACTGGAAAAATACAAATTACTTTAAAAATTTCGGATATTTGTGTAAGTATATGGCACGATTAAAGAAGAGGTAAGATACACTGTGTAGGAATACTGTATAGGCTAGTCAACATAAGTCCATTGCCTAGTGAATTACTCCTCAGTGAATTGAATGAAAAGTACTTAGCTACTGAGGGAAAATTATTTTCACAGTACAGTATAGTATTTGTAAATTGAGAAATGGTGAAATAAGTTGTGACCTAAGTGGTAATGTCCTTGTGTACTAAGTTTGGGATTTTGGGGGAGCCTACTGTATCTGCTGAGTCATCAGCAGCCATTGCTTGGCCCTCCTTGGTCCTAGCTTTGGTGGAAAGAGGCATGGGTGCTGATCATTTATAATATGGTCAGTCTCTAGGGCATTGTCCTGCTTGATATGGCATTGTCACTCTCCTTTGCCTCTGCCATTCATGAGTGGCTTTAAACCTTGAAAGTGCTGAGAAGGCTGGTATAAACAAAATGATCGATTAATCTTTTTTCGTGGAGAGATTGGAAGACAATGAATTGGCGTAAAGAGAACATAATGCAAGTGTTGGTATAAAGTAAGAAAGACATTGTTAGAAAATTTGATATAGATGTACTGTAGTGGAAGATATAATGGAATAGGAGGAAGCAGAAAATTGCAGGGAAGATAGAGGCAAGTGGTTCAATGTGGAATGAGATATGAATGAATAGTGAGAATTCTTCTGAATTTATGAATAAGGGTCATAATAATTCCGTATAGGTACATGAAGTAACTGTTTTCTAGTTTTTATCCCCATTTTCTACCAACAGATAATAAATGAATGTGGCATTGGCCAGTTTGCTTCTTTTCTGTGAAGCCATCCCACTGTTAGGAAAAATTGACAATATTTTGTATTTTTGCAGAACACATCAAGCAATATGATTGGTGACCTTGCTCTTAGTTTCATGATAACCTGTTGCCTATGGTCCATCAGCAAGACTGTTGCCAGACCTGTAAACCCTTTTAGTAAAGCTAATGATTATAGACCTGAAAGTCATATTAGTATACCTGAAGTTTTTGCAGAATCCCACTGGAAACATCAGTTCTTGGACCTGGTAACAGCAAGGGATAATATGTGGAAGAATAGAGAGTCCTGCCTTTCCCTTGGATCATGGTTGATATCCCATAATATTTACGTCAGTGTGGCAGTGCCAAAAGGCTCCACTGTCGTGTTGCCCTGTATTTATTGTGGTGCTTATGTGAGGCAAGAGAAGCACTGGTTCAAAGCAGATTTCTCTTGGAGCATTGACTGGGATGAGCCTGGGAAAAGTTCAAGAATTCAATATCATAGACGACTTTTTAACATTTCAACCCAAGAAGCAATTTCTGGACAGCCAGACAAATTATATAAGACAGTTCAAAGGAAGGACGATGCATTTGTCATCACTGAATTTGATGAGAAAGACACTGGTTTGTTTTCTTGCCATCATAATTTCTCTATTGATATAAAAATTGGAAGGATGACATATATATTGGATGTGATATCTGGTCATCAGCATGTCACAGAAGGGGGTTTTCTAGAGTTAAAGCAATATAAAGAATCTGTTGATAACTTAAATAGAGAGATTCAAGCAGAAGGAAATAGTTTTTTCAGTGACACTCATTTTGAAACACACTTAGTGTCAAAAGGGATATGTGAAGGCATATGTAGAGGAGAGCCAGGATATCGAGGTGAGTATTACACTTCTTATTTAGTGCACAATGATTCTGAGCCATTGGAAATGTTTCACCCATCATTTAGTGCGTTTTCATTCAGTATCCATGTGAGGGCGATGCAGTTAAAAAAAGTTGATTCTGCTCTTGCAAAAAAGCTGCATTACCTTGAAGATTTTTATTTCTATTCACCTTGCAATTCTGAGGAGCTTTGCCCTGACCCAGAAGGACCCCCAAGTTCAAGTAAAGAAAACATCCCTTACACAACAAAAGAGGGACAGATTTTAATTGCAGAGAATATGGAGAAACTGACAAGGAACCGTGTGGAGGTGAGCCATACAAGGTCAAGGGGTGCTATTTATTTCAAATTAAACTGTTTTATGGAAGTGCAGGAGGAGGCAGTATGGTTATATACTAATTTACAGAATAAAACAATAGAGTTGAGCAAGTCCACTTGGAGCATGCTGAAGGAACAGGCTGTGAACATGGTTGATGTAACTGAGGAATACAAACTAGATGTTTCAGGCAAAATTGGTAGGAATAATGTTCCATTGATGTTTGACAGAATTGGTAAAGACCAAGCTGGTACCTTTCATTGTTATAGCTATGACAAGGACTTAAAAAGGATCAGGAAAAGAAAAGAATATTATATATTTGCTGAATCCGTTCTAGATCTCATGTTAGAATGGTTGGTTATCTTTATAGAGGATTATTTTGTTATAATTATTTTACTATTAGCTTTGATATTATAGAGGAGTTTTGGATTGCAGTACTGTATTTTGGAAAAATTAAAATTTACTTGGAACTTAACTGAAGAGTGATTATACTCTTGTTTCATATTTTAAAAAACTTGGATCATTTGATTCATCATCATCAATTACGGGGTGTTCGATGTCGAACGGCCGTGGCCCTCTGCACAAAACTTCTCCATTCATTCCGGTCTTGAGCGTTCCTTTCCAACTCCACCATCGTTAGCCCGCACATCTCCTTGATATTGCCACTTATTCTAGTTTTAGGCCTTCCTCTCGTTCTTGTACCATAGACTGATCCAATTAGTAGCGTTCTTTCCAGAGTATTGTTTCAGTTCTGTACATTCTTCTTTACTTCATGATGACATTAGGCTCTAAGGTGTTATTGCCTGTACTATATTGAATATTATCAGTTCCTGTATCTTTTCATTTCATTTACATATACTGTTCTAGACTTCTTTAGTTGAAATTTATGATAGGATGTAAGGTGTTATTCCCCATATGTTTGTTGAAGCAGTTGTAGGTTTAAAGCAGCTGTATGTATTCATTCCCCATATGTTTGTTAAAGCAGTTGTAGGTTTGAAGCAGCTGTATGCATTGATCACATTTTGAGTCGTTTGCTGTGATATACTGTACAATATTCCTAAAGCAAGCATTATGTACCTTCCTCAAGCTTGAACCAAAGTATAAGAATTTTTTCAGCATACCTACATAGGGGGAATGGAGAGGAAGAATGTCCTTTGGTTGAATCACAGTAAGTCTAAATGCTGAGTTTACAAGAATAAAGTAGTAATTTCATAAACAAATCATTCTTTTATTCCTAAGTTTGCAGCTGAATCTCTCCCAAATTATTCACATATGCACTACCTGGATTCATCAGTAGGAACCGACAGGCTTTTATGTTGTGTTATGCAAATGCAAAACAGCTAAAGTCAAGGGTCTGGGAGCCTGGAAATTGGTAAGTAGGTCAAATATGAAATTCCTAGCTTTACAGAATCACAACTGTTTGTCATCACAATCCCATAATTTTTAGCTACCGTAATTAGATATTAAGTTGGAAAGTCGAGTGTCCCAGCCTGGCGGTAAGTAACAGAAGGATCTAGTTGAGCACTGTGGGACTGAGAGTCAGAGACCCAGGCTCTTATAATTACAAGAGCTACTAAATACCAGAAAAACTTGTAGAGTAAAATTATTATTTTTTTTTTTTATATTGTTAAGTTCCCATATGTTCGAGTGCAATCTTACCACTTTTGCGTGAAATAATTGCTTGTATGAAACCCCGTTAGATATGTTGCTTGAAACTTGAATCTAGGATGAAGATTCAGTAATAAGAGAAGTAGCTGAAGACTCCCCTGTAGATTACTTTACTCCCGATAAAATTTTGCTACCAGTAAGGTGTCTGTGTGTTAATCAGCTATGTATATATAACTGCCAGGTAAGTTCTATTCATAAAAATGGAGTTTTTATGATAAAACAAAGTTTTATGAATACTTACCTGGCAGTTATATATACATTCGAAGGCCCACCCACCTCCCCTCAGGAGACAGGTCGGGCATAGATGAACTGAAGAACAGAAAACGGGAATGATTCCTCCTACCACCCTTTAACGGGTGTTACCACCCAACCACCACCAGGCGGTTGCCTCGTTTAGAAAAATTCTGCCGAAATAGAGATTATTAGCTATGTATATATAACTGCCAGGTAAGTATTCATAAAACTTTGTTTTCCAATATTAAACTTAGCCGGTGATCATATAAGCTGCAACTCTGTTGCTCGACAGAAAAACCTACGGTCAAAATACGCCAGCGATCGCTATGCAGGTGGGGGTGTACATCAACAGCGCCATCTGTCGAGCAGGTACTTAGTACTCCAAGTAAACAAAGAACCAATTTTCTCTCTGTCGGGCTACCGGCAAGACCTACTAATACGCTGTTACTAACTGGATTTGTTTTCACAACTATTTGGTGAAGTACACTATTCTAGTTTTGAGCTTTCGCTATGCAGGAGTTTTATCTTCATCTCAAAACTTGAACTCGTTTTGGATAGATTTAATTATGGTGACAAAGAGAGTATGGACTCTCTTTCACTTTTAAATGGCCGACCCTTCCCTTAGACGGAAGTGTGTTTAGGTTTTTAGTAATTTTGCTTAACACGTTATAGATCTATATATTTTATATCTCTCCGCCTTTATTAGGCCTCTTCGATTAACTTTCCATTTATTATAAACATATAAAATAAATTTTTATGTTTTGTTTATATGCGACCTTTCCTGATAGTAGGCGGTCCTAACTTGGAACCGAAGTTAATCAACGTTGAGCCCGTTATATCGTATTTAGCCTTTAAAGAATTTAAAACTTTTTAAATTTAATGTTTTATGAAAGAATTTCTTTGATAGTCTTCGTACTGTTTTCAAAGATGAACTAACGTTTAGTTTTTTAGACTACGCAGTTGTTGACGTTCAGGACGTTCAACATGCGCTCTATCGTTACGATAGAGAGAGAGTGTATCACGGTTTCACTTTGCAGTAAGAGTAAATCGATTCTGACGTTTCGTTCATTCTTTCTTAGCTTAAATGTTTTAAATTCTAAATTAAAGGAACTTTTTATTTGGAAAACCTTTCAGTTTTTTCCTTTAGTCAAATAACATGTTTTTTTGACGATATATAATTGGGCTCTTCCCTTAGGTGCGAAATCAAGAGAGAAAGAGAGAGAGAGAGATAGAGACGGAGGGAGAGAGGAGAGAAAACGTTCCGTTCAAGCGGGTAACGTTGTTCTCGTGTTACTCTCCTCCCTAGTCGCTGTACGGGGAAGAAGGTAAAACGTTTCTAGGGTTTTATTCTTGTCCCCAGGCTATGTGCGGTGAGAGATGGTAAACGTAGTTTATTTGAACTAGTGTTTAGTCTCTTTCCCAGCCACTGAATTCTTTATCTTTATATATGTTTTCTGTTTTTTGCTAGCATTAATGAGCTGCATTATACGACTGTTTTCGCAATTACTACCTTTTAATGAAGGGTAGAATTGCGTGTTTCAGGTAGAAATCAGTAAAAGTTTCGATTTCAGTGAAATAAGTGCAAAACAGAAAATCGAAGTGATAAAGTGATATGCGCAAAGTGTTACAATGTTGCGTCCGAGGGTTCGTCTGTTCGTGCCTGTCGTTCACCTAGTCCGGGACCTCTTGCAAGCTCCCAAGCCCAGGGGAGAAGTAATGTCGAACGACTTATGGGTTCGTCAGGCCTTGATCAACGAACAGACGTTTCCCTCCGTGGTTTCGGGCGTATCTACCCAAGATCGCCCCACCCACACAAAGACGAGAGAGCCCATTTATTTCTCGTCTGCGGAAGAGGTTTCTCGTAAGAAACCATGGACCAAGGTCTCGCAGCTTATTAAGCGCAAGTCGGTCCCTTCCGCGCAAGTCCAACGGCCCAGTTGTAGCCACT
This sequence comes from Palaemon carinicauda, assembly GCF_036898095.1. NCBI lineage: Eukaryota > Metazoa > Arthropoda > Malacostraca > Decapoda > Palaemonidae > Palaemon > Palaemon carinicauda. The sequence goes on along the minus strand of NC_090747.1, from coordinate 93,633,168 downwards.
GGGTCAGTTCGGACTCGCTGCAGTCTTCCGACGACTGCTCACCTCCTAAGAGAGGCAAAGCGGTACCGCATCAGGCAGTCACACCGTCTGTTGCCGCACCTGCTCCTGTAGACCCTAAGTGGTCTTTGCTGCAGACCATACAGTCTCAGTTAACGTCATTGATGCGGGACTTTCGTGCGGAGAAGGTTGACACTGCACCAACCTCTAGCCTACAACCAACACGGTTGTGCGTCCTGTGGACGCTGAGGCAACCTTCTGCCGCACTCCAGCTGAGAGAGTCCCGCCACCCATGCGTTCCAGTGTACCCTGCCAGCCGCATGTTGACGTTCAGTAACGCACGGAACCTTCCGCTGACGTTCGCGAGGTACAACAACAGTCTAAGTTGTTTTGTTTTGACGCGGTGCGTCAACCTCCGCATTCTAGAGTTGTTTTGACTGCTCAGTATAGACAGTCAAAGCAGTCTCGAGTGAACACTGTATGTCCTCACGCACCTGTTGTGGTTGACAGTTCACAGACTGTCAAGCAGTTACATGACGTTGCCTTCTGGTCTGCTTCTAATGCACCAGTGCTGTATGTCCTCACGCACCTGTTGTGGTTGACAGTTCAGTTGTTGACAGTTCACAGACTGTCAAGCAGTTACATGACGTTGCCTTCTGGTCTGCTACTAATGCACCAGTGAGAGACTCGCTGAGATAACCTAGCTTTTATCGGACAAGGTTCCTGTAGATGAGAAAGTGCTGTTCTCCCTCCTACTGATATTCCCTTGAGGACTCTGTCATTTGGAGAGGAGCCTTAAGCTGCTTAGCCTCCTATGGACTTTAATTAAATCATGATGATTTTTTAAGGATCTTCGTCCGGATCTTGTAACTGCTGCTCCTCGTTCGCCTAAACGTCAGAACTTACACTAGGCCTAGCTACTTCGAAGCCGTTGTTTTTAAGCTAGTGCTCTCTCGCTCTCCTAGAGAGCGTTACGTTGGCTAGGCGACTGGTTTTGCACCAGGAGGAGTTTTAGGGATACAGCCTTTGATTTCCCTTCTTTTAAACTGGCTTATAGAGCGAGAGTCTGATAGGACACGAGAGAAGTTCTCGGCTTGGGAGTTCATGCCTCTGCCCAGATAGACTTCTCAATTCTGGTAGACTCGCCCTGGCGCCTAGCCAGGAGACGCTCCAAGTTGTTTACAGGTCAACTTCTCAACTTTTGTCGAGCCTTTGAAGTTTTGCTGTACTATTATGTCACACATAACAAGGCTTTCAGGGATGGTAAATGGTTCCGCCTCAGTCGCTAACCCCGTCTGTTGCCACACCTGCTCCCGTAGACCCTAAATGGGCTTTGCTGCAAGACATGCAGTCCAAGCTTGCGTCCTTGATAGAGGACTTAAATGCGGAGAAGAACCTTCTGGCCAACAACCTTCCAACCGGTTGGTTGTGCGCCCTGTTGACGCTGAGGTAACCTACTCGCGTCTGCCAGTTGAGGTGGTTCCTCCTTCTGGCCAACAACCTTCCAACCGGTTGGTTGTGCCCCCTGTTGACGCTGAGGTAACCTACTCACGTCTGCCAGTTGAGGTGGTTCCTCCACCGATGCGACCCAGTGTGGGTTGCCAGTCGCACGTTGACGTTAAGCGACGCTCGGAGGTGGTTGTTGACGTTCAGGACGTTCAACAACCAGCAGAGGTGACTTGTTGTGACGCAGTGCGTCAACCTCAGCAACCCGGTAGGGTGTTGACTGCACAACCCAGACAGTCTAGACAGTTTCGGGTTGACGCTGTACTTCCTCGCGCACCCATGGTTGTTGACAGTTCACAGACTGTGCAGCAGTGCCATGATATTGCGTCCGGCTCCGTCACGCATCCACCAGTGCGACCGGATTCAGCGAGTCAGACGTTGCCCACTCCGTTGCCGTTTCCCCATCAGTTTCGGATGAGGAACCCTCTGATGAGGACGTTGCTGAACAAGACGATCAGCCCCCAGCCCTGCTATCCATCCAGAAGATGCTGAAGAAGGAACGCTGCCCAGTCAGGCTGTGGATGAGTCTGGTAGGGACACTGTCATCCGTGGATCAATTTGTGTCACTAGGAAGACTACACCTCCGTCCTCTGCTATACCATCTAGCTTTTCACTGGAAAAAGGACAAGACGCGAGAAGCGGTCTCGATCCCGGTTTCCGGAAAGATAAAGTCTTGTCTGACTTGGTGAAAGGACTATATCAACCTTAGAGAGGGTCTTCCCCTGACTGTTCAGACTCCCAACCACGTTCTCTTCTCGGACGCATCGGACGTAGGCTGGGGTGCGACATTAGACGGTAGGGAATGCTCGGGATTATGGAACTCGAGTCAAAGGACAATGCATTTCAACTGCAAGGAGCTACTGGCAGTACGTCTGACCTGGAAAAGCTTCAGGTCTCTCCTTCAAGGCAAAGTGGTGGAGGTGAACTCGGACAACACCACGGCTTTGGCGTACATCTCCAAGCAAGGAGGGACCTACTCTCTGACATTGTACGAGATCGCAAGGGACCTCCTCACCTGGTCAAAAGGTCTAGACATATCACTAGTAACGAGGTTCATCCAAGGCAACTTGAATGTCATGGCAGATTGTCTCATTCGGAAGGGACAAATAATTCCAACAGAATGGACCCTCCACAAGGATGTATGCAAGAGACTTTGGGCCACCTGGGGCCAGCCAACCATAGATCTCTTCGCAACCTCGATGACCAAGAGGCTCCCAATATTTTGCTCACCAATCCCGGACCCAGCAGCAGTTCATATAGATGCCTTTCTACTAGATTGGTCACATCTAGATCTATATGCATTCCCTCCATTCAAGATTGTCAACAAGGTACTGCAGAAGTTCGCCTCTCACGAAGGGACAAGGTTGACTCTAGTTGCTTCCCTCTGGCCCGCGAGAGAATGGCTCACCGAGGTACTTCGATGGCTAGTAGACGTTCCCAGAACACTTCCCCTAAGGGTGGACCTTCTACGTCAGCCACGCATAAAGAAGGTACACCAAGACCTCCACGCTCTTCGTCTGACTGCCTTCAGACTATCGAAAGACTCTCGAGAGCTAGAGGCTTTTCGAAGGAGGCAGCCAGAGCGATTGCTAGAGCAAGGAGAACATCCACCCTTAGTCTACCAATCGAAGTGGGAAATCTTCCGAAACTGGTGCAAGTCAGTATCCGTATCCTCGACCAGTACCTCTGTAACTCAAATAGCTGACTTTCTCTTATATCTGAGGAAAGAACGATCTCTTTCAGCTCCCACTATCAAGGGTTACAGAAGCATGTTGGCATCAGTCTTCCGTCACAGAGGCTTAGATCTTTCCAACAATAAAGATCTACAGGACCTCCTTAAGTCTTTTGAGACCACGAAGGAGCGTCGTTTGGTTACACCTGGTTGGAATTTAGACGTGGTACTAAGATTCCTTATGTCAGACAGGTTCGAACCGCTACAATCAGCCTCCCTGAAAGATCTCACCTTAAAGACTCTTTTCCTGATATGCTTAGCCACAGCTAAAAGAGTCAGTGAGATTCATGCCTTCAGCAAGAACATCGGATTCTCATCCGAAACGGCTACATGTTCTACAACTTGGTTTTCTAGCCAAACACGAGCTGCCTTCTCAGCCTTGACCAATATCGTTCGATATTCCAAACTTATCGTATGGTTGGAAATGAACTAGAAAGAGTCTTATGTCCTGTAAGAGCTCTTAAGTTCTATTTAAAAACCTTTACGAGGCCCGTCTGAAGCTTTATGGTGTTCAGTTAAGAATCCATCTTTGCCCATGTCAAAGAATGCTTTATCCTATTTTATCCGACTGTTAATACGAGAAGCTCATTCCCATCTGAATGAGGAAGACCAAGCTTTGCTGAAGGTAAGGACACACGAAGTTAGAGCTGTCGCAACTTCCGTGGCCTTTAAACAAAATAGATCTCTGCAAAGTATAATCGACGCAACCTATTGGAAAAGCAAATCAGTGTTCGCGTCTTTTTATCTTAAGAATGTCCAGTCTCTTTACGAGAACTGCTACACTCTGGGACCATTCGTAGCAACGAGTGCAGTAGTGGGTGAGGGCTCAACCACTACAATTCCCTAATTCCATAACCTTTTTAATCTTTCTCTTGAAATGTTTTATTATTGTTTTTGGGTTGTCCGGAAGGCTAAGAAGCCTTTCGCATCCTACTTGATTTGGCGGGTGGTCAAAGTCATTTCTTGAGAAGCGCCTAGATTAGAGGTTTTGATGAGGTCCTGTTGTATGGGTTGCAACCCTTGATACTTCAGATCCTAGGGGTCGCTCAGCATCCTAAGAGGATCGCGAGGCTCCGTAAGGAAGACGTACTTAAAAAGGCAGAGTAATTGTTCAAGTCGACTTCCTTACCAGGTACTTATTTATTTTATGTTTGTTATTTTGAATAACTGCTAAAATGAAATACAAAATACTTAGCTCATAATAATGTAAACATGTAATGCTGGTCTCTACCCACCCCCCTGGGTGTGAATCAGCTTATATGATCACCGGCTAAGTTTAATATTGGAAAATGTTATTTTTATTAATAAAATAAATTTTTGAATATACTTACCCGGTGATCATATATTAAAGGACCCTCCCTTCCTCCCCAATAGAGACCCAGTGGACCGAGGAGAAAATTGGTTCTTTGTTTACTTGGAGTACTAAGTACCTGCTCGACAGATGGCGCTGTTGATGTACACCCCCACCTGCATAGCGATCGCTGGCGTATTTTGACCGTAGGTTTTTCTGTCGAGCAACAGAGTTGCAGCTTATATGATCACCGGGTAAGTATATTCAAAAATTTATTTTATTAATAAAAATAACATTTTATCATAAAAACTCCATATCTATGTTATATTTAAAAGCAAAATAATAGGGAAGGGTCTGCTCTCTTGAACTCACTCTTGCCTATCTCAGGTTCTTTGTTTAAGGACAAAAAAAATCATTTTTTTGGCTAAATTTTCATTTTCTTAAAGAATAGAATGGTAGGAAAAACGAGGACTAAAGTTGTTTCCAAAATATTCAGTCCATCTCTGGTAGTGACGAATGGACCTCACAGGATAGAGTAGAAAATTTTCTCATAACTTGGACTGATAAGGTAGGGACAGCAATGCATTTAATTGTATATATTTGGCTAATATGCAATTAATCCATCGTCATAATTGGAGCAAAGGACAAATGCACAGACCAACTTCTAGTATGAGAAACTTCGCATGACAATGCATCTGACCAATGTCGAAGAGGTAATGCTAGAATTAGAAATTAAGAACTTAAATTCTAATATTGGCAAGATTTAACCATTAATTGCAGACTGACATCTGCTTTTTATGGCCAAGTAATACCAGAAAATCTACTGGAGTTTGGTTGATTTCAATTCCCTTATCACTGCACCAATCACTCTATGGACTCGCTTCATACTGATATAGGCTGTTGGTTTAAGGTCAGTATGAGAAATGGCTACATCCAAGGATTTAATGGAACATCATAAAATGTGGCTGCTAGAGAGTTGAGAGACTCCTGGGGTTGTCTATTAGCATCATCAGGTTTGCAAACCATTCTTGTCGCCTAAAGTGAGCAACAGTGTTATCTTCTGTGGCTGTGTCTCGAGCATGGTTAGTGTCCACCTGATAATGAGAAAGGGCAGGAATGCATCTAGGTGCCCTCAGAAATGTATCACATGTCTTGGTTTCATGCTGCTACACCTGCTTATATTGAACAGGTGAATCGCATGTGATTCAGGCTCATGGTAAACGTATTCACGAATGGCATACCCCACAGAATGAAACTCGTCTGCTATAATTTATGCCTCCTTAAGACCACTTCTAAGCTGTTTGTCTTTGCCCTCATGAAGGTGCCCTCTTCCACCTGACATAGTCATTCAGACTTGTATCATCCAGATTCAAGAAGACAGCCTTAAACTTAAAGATGTTGATTTCTTTTATTCCATCTGGTACTGACCAAGTGCAGATTACATATTGATCTAGGAGATGCACTCCCTAGCTGTGACCAAATATTTTTTCAAACATTGAAATCATCGAGTAGATAGGAACCATGGGTACTCAAGTGACCTATGTTCTTCCACCACTGAAGATCCTCCAGGATCTCCACGGAGGTTATTACCAGTGCTTGTCCGGAAGTACCATGGCAGACCAAAATAATGCACTTCAGGGTTTTCCCATGTTAGCGTTTCACCATTGACTGACTTCCACAGCCCTAGCGTTGAGCAATATGGCACAGACGTTAAAAATCAACCTACAGATGTAATTACCAGAGCTGTAATGCCAATTCAAACAGCATGGATCTTTGTCCTAATTTTTCATGTATCTTCTCAACTTCATTTTTATACAGGACTGTAAGAAATACAGTGCTTCATGGACTACTATTTTCACTGTAAATGGTGAATATAATCAAGTGTTCAGTTGCATATTTTGTCACATTATTTAGGATTTTCAATACCATCTTGTCCTTATAAATGAAGGAACTATATACATGCATATATTTAAATTTATAAATGAATAATGTAACTGGCAATGATAATTTGGAATAGGACAGTATGAGTAATAAAAAATCCCAATAGGTTTGTAATGTAAAAAAAAAAGGAAAGTTATGTATGAAACCTAAATGATAAAAAAACTAATTTTGTAATATTAGCCACAAGTTTCTTTAAAATGATCCTTTGTAATAATTTCCCATTACTAAACATTTGTTTCCTTTAGATGTTATTACTCTTGGTTAAGCACAAGGGTCAAGATTGGTTTCCATTCTTGGGATAATTCTTTTATGGAATATTGTTTTGTGTGCAAAATGTTACTAAACAAGTTGAGATGGAGTCCATTTTTTAGTACTCTACACAAAATTTATCACAAAAATTGCAAAACATAGTGCTATTCAAATACTATCTAGAATAAGTGAACAAAAATTGTTGGGACTAATGACTAAATTTATCTATTTATCAAGTCGTTTTATGTTAGCAAATCACGGAGTAAATTTGGCATAACTTTCCGGATTTTATTAGTAAACCTCTTCATGTAGATTTTTATGTTTGGTTTCTTAAGTACCCATGCATTTAGTATTATAAATGGCTTTGTTCATTGGGCATCTTGCTTATTGTGAGGTATGTCTAAGGAAACTAAATGAAAAAAATGATAAATTTAAAATACATATTTTTGCTTTCGAAATTTGAAGTGTCACATTAAATGCTGTCTTATATAACCCCAAAGTATATTGATTTCAGATTTTTTTTTACATTACCTCTTTGAGTAGCCAAACAATTTCTTTATAATCATCTTCCATATGTATTCAAATCTAATAACTAGAATTATGCAGGTCAAAAACATGAAATTTACTGCTCTGCACTTAATTCCACCAGGGGTTAGTAATAGGTCTGTAAACTTAATGCACTGTATTTACAAAACTTGATAAGGGACAGAGATCTAGAACTACAGATTGGAGCTGTGGTAAGCAAAAAGATAGAGGGGTAGTTAGTGATGGATATTAACCCTTTTACCCCCAAAGGACGTACTGGTACGTTTCACAAAACTCATCCCTTTACCCCCATGGACATACCGGTACGTCCTTGCAAAAAACTGCTATTTACTTTTTTTTTCATATTTTTTTTTGAGAAACTTCAGGCATTTTCCAAGAGAATGAGACCAACCTGATGTCTCTATGACGAAAATTAAGGCTGTTAGAGCAATTTAAAATAATATACTGCAAAATGTGCTTGAAAAAAAAAAGATAGCCTGGGGGTAAAAGGGTTAAGTTATGCTATATTCTCATTTTATACAATAGCTGCATTACTTGATAATCAAAATCAATCCTTACTACACATACCATGGACATTTTCTAATATGTAATAATTAGAAAAAAAAAGTTTTAACTAAAGCACAGAGTTAACTATCCAGCTAGATGGCACAAACCCCCTAAAAGTTTATTCCATTCAATTTAAGCCTTAAACAGTTAACTATAAGTAATATCAAAGGGCCTTTGCAGAAGCCCTTTAACCCCAGTTATATTTTCTTCCGTACTTTTCTTATGTGGAGGAACGTAGAGAGTAGAGGTCCCCTTTTTGTTTTTGTTTCTTTGTTGAAGTCGGCTACCCCCCAAAATTGGGGGAAGTGCCATGGTATATGTATGTATGTATGTACTTTTCTTATCATCTGTTCCCTTTTTATGTTATCAAAATTGTGTAGAAATTAAATAAAATAGCAAAAATGCACAATATATTTGTCCAGCAAGACATTTTTAAACAATAAATCTCTTCCACTACCCATCATAGAGTAAAAATTAAATTTCAACATTAAAAAATAATTCAAAATTTTAAAAATTAAATTACAACATTTATGGTCCTAATAACGGATGCTTGCATGAAGAATTCTTGCTATAAATTTGACAGTTGAGGAAAATGCAATCGTATGCCTAGGGAATTGGACCAATTACTGAATTCACTTCAAAAGGTTAGTCTATTCTAATCTCTAGCTATGCCGTTTTAACAGGTAAATATAATTTACACTGATTACGAGCAAATTGATTTTCAACTGTTGAGTAATGATCTACAGTAATGGTGAATTTTATTTAGAAAGGCTTACCTCCAAATAAATTGCTGTTAATAAATACTTAATATAAAATCCTGGAAATCTTCTATATCAAATATTTTTTCTATATTTTTTCCTCAAACATTAATCTGTTCTTGAACAACTGAACTACGCTAGACCTTGCCCTGAGCGATAAAAGTGTCACATCTATGTTTAAGAAATAGATTTGATAATTAACTATGACAAAGTTGGCCTGGATATTTAAATTGGGTAACTCATTTTTTAGTAAAGAAACTTGTTATACTTGACTGTTTGGTCTTTGTTAAATCTTTTGAATGCTTCTTCGATGGAGACTTAGCTGAATTCTTCTTAGTAGGAGACTTGACAGATTTCTTCTGAGGAGATTTAGTACTGCTTACTTTCTGTGGCGACTGATCATTCTTCTTTACTGGAATATTTTCTTGATCAGACTTGACAACTTCTGTTTCATCCTCTGAATCAGTAACAAAGACAAACTCCTTCTTTGTAACTAGGGGGATGAAAAAACAAATTAATCATCTTTTACCAAAAGTATATAATAAAAGCATTAGTATAATACTCATAACAAAATACTGTACAATATATTTACTTCAGGTCATTATGACCCTCTTCTCCGTCAATTTAAATTTATGTGCATTTCAAACATTTTGCTAACTAGAAATCCTTAAAATAATTTACAACCACCTTAAAAAAAGAATAATTACGAATTCTTTAAATAATTTGTATTTTTTTCTAGCTATACAAACCTTTATCATTTAATGGGTTAGTTCTGACAAAGCTTGTTAAGACCAGTTGAAGAGTTATCGAGGTTCTGGCAACTGGGTATGGTTGTATCACTGACCCTCTATGAGGGCTGGAACGTTGCACGTGGCTGATATTTCACTCTGCTTCCGGTCGCCGTCATGTACAGACGTCTGTTACTGACGTTAACCATTTTCAGTGCTTTGTGTTTTTGGTTTTTCTTATCCTGGTATGAGTGTAAAGTAAGTAACAATGCGCATGTGCCCTGGTGTAGAAAGTCACCCTTACGGCACCTTTATGAGCTGTATCGATTTGTCAGTTATGCATAAGACAAAGGGTGTTTTATGGATTCCCCTTGTGAAGTGTGCAGGGAGTGGTCACCCTCCCTAAGGGAGAAGTCCAGTAGTCGTAGAAAGTAGAAGGCTGAGTGTGATGTTTCTTCTTCGATACCTTCAACTTCGAAGGAGAATTAGAAACCTAAGCCATCTCTTTCAAGCCCTGAGTTTCCCTTGTCTGATCCTTCATTATCTGAGTTCCCTCAAGACCCGATAATGAAGGATGAGGATCAAGTATCAAGTGTTTATGGATTTTGTGGACGTAGTTACTCCTGTCTTCAATCCTGAGGCCCACATATCTACCTCCGAGATGGATTCTTTAACATCTGCCCTTGTTCCATTCGCCGATAGTAAGAGCGGATGTGCATCATTTGTCACCTGATTTTGCTAAAATTGCTTGTTTACCATCTCCTATAGGTGTGCTCAGCTCACATGAGCAACTTCTTATGTTGGTGATCAAGGAGATTTTTTTAGAATATAAACGAAGTTTCTCCTGCGTGCATGGGTAATAGCCATCATCTTTTTTGGGAATATATTATTCCCCTTCAAAGCCTAGTGTCTTCAGTCCTCCCCGTTATCCCTCGAGGTCCCACAGGCCCATCTTTCCCTGATAGGGAAGTAGTTTTACACAGTGACTAGCATCGTGTCACAACAGACCTACGAATCATTCCTGTGTCTGCTTTTATCACAGAGTGCTTTGTGCAACCACTCTTGCACCTGTTGAATACGCTGCTACTGTCACACAGCCCTCTGCTGTTTGCCCTATGATTTATGGGACAGAGGGGGGGGGCGGGGGACAATAGCCCTACGTAATGGGTATCCATCAACCTATTTTATTCCTACTTTCTATTCATGCTCCCTTAAATATTTGATTTCTACAATTTAACTGGTTTACCTCAAAACATTTATAAAAATACTGTACACCCAAACCTTACTATACTTACCAAAAAATCCTTTTTCGTCTTGGAAAGTCTTAGAGACTAACTTTTTCTTCTTCGGTTTTCCATTTTGGGAATATTCCTGTTTTATGGGCTCTTCTTTAACGGGTGAAGGAACAATTTCTTCGTCAGATTCAATGCGGGATGGGTCAGGTATGGGAGACTCTTCTTCCTCTTCATTTTCTGATTTAAAAAAATGATGAAAAACTTAACATATTTAAAGCATCCTCTGTAACCTGATTCTGTCTGAATCATGATAAAAATCATAAATGAGATATCTCTAACAAAAACTCAAAATACTATTAGGACTACAAGATATATTTTTTATCATATAAAATTAAAAAAATTAAAGGAAAAAGTCTGAATACCGTACTATAAAAATTGTATTAATCTATAGCATCTTAATCTGCCATGAAACTGTATCCAGTCACATTAAAAAGGAAATTAGTTTTAAAATTTGATTAGCATTTCATAATTATTACCAATATTAGCTACCCTGGTGTATTTTTTGTGGTTTTTATCAATATTATAGCGAGTCTTTAATGTAACTTTCTCTAACATCTAGAAGAGGCTACAGGGTGGGATAGCCGGAATAAAGATCCACCTAAGTTTAATGATTCGTACCGAGAAGAAGAATTATGACATATGACAAGGTTTGAACATGGAGTTGAAATTGCGATAAACAACTATCAGAGCTTTGTTGAAAATTTACAAAAGGTAAAAAGATATGGTTGTAGACTGGTTCACTTAGATTTGCGAAGTTGCCATTCCTTTTTAAATTTTATTGATATGTAATAAATTTTCAAGTAAACCTGTCAACTTTTTACATACATACATATACCAAAGGCACTTCCCCCAATTTTGGGGGGTAGCCAACATCAATAAAGAAACAAAACAAAAAGGGGACCTCTACTCTCTAGGTTAGGCTGAAGGAACGTAGAGAGTAGAGGTCCCCTTTTTTTTTTGTTTCTTTGTTGATGTCGGCTACCAAAACAAAAAGGGGACCTCTACTCTCTAGGTTAGGCTGAAGGAACGTAGAGAGTAGAGGTCCCCTTTTTGTTTTGTTTCTTTGTTGATGTCGGCTACCAAAACAAAAAGGGGACCTCTAATCTCTAGGTTAGGCTGAAGGAACGTAGAGAGTAGAGGTCCCCTTTTTGTTTTGTTCCTTTGTTGATGTCGGCTACCCCCCAAAATTGGGGGAAGTGCCTTTGGTATATGTATGTATGTAAAAGTATGTATGTAAAAAGTTGACAGGTTTACTTGAAAATGTATTACATATAAACAAAATTTAAAAAGGAATGGCAACTTCCCAAATCTAAGTGAACCAGTCTATAATCATATCTGAATCTAGTGATTTACTATTTTCAGTGAATAAATGGAAAGTATAAATGAACTAATTCTACAAATAGACAGAACATATCAGCCAGTTACAGCTTTTGAGAGAAATCACGTTTGCATGACATTTGTGTTTTTGTTATTCATCCCGAGTAGTTTCTCACCTAAATGAATTTTAATTTTCAATGAACATTGATATCCTATGAACACTAAAGAGTGAAGGTCCAAATGTGGTTTTCTCACTATTTTTAAAACTAGCTAGTTTTTACTTTTATCACAACCATCATCTCATATTTATGTTTTATTGATGGTATGCCACAAGGAGCTTATCCTAAAAGGCTGAATATGTACTGACTAAAATTGTTAGCAATCAATTTGAATGCTTTTAGTGCTCTCTAATATTGATCAAAAAGTTTATCTTTTAAAAAACCAGTGATAATAAACAGTCTGATCAAATACCTCTGATAACTTTTAGTGCTTTCAGGGGCCAAAGAGAATAATTGGAGGTATAAAGACAAGAGAATGGTGGCTAAGAGGAACCAATACATGTCATAGAACTTATAAAAATAAAAAATGCATCAGATGACATCACTTTAAGGTACTATACTAACAAGATAATTATATACTCCATAGTTTTACAGTAAGAGTTATGAATGTTAAAAGTATACAAAAGAATTTTAACTAGTATATATATTAAGTTTTGAAAAGCTTATTATTAAAACAACATAAACCCTTATATAAAAATAAACTTTCGCTTAATGAAACACTTAAGGCTTCAAATTTAAAAAAAAAAAAAATGATTCTTGTCAACTTCAAGTTAGTCATACACAAAACATATCAATGTAAAAAACATGTTTACTTACCTTCCTCACTACTCGATTCAGAATCACTAAGCTGCATAATCCTTTTGCGTTTTGGAATTGGACTTTCATCATCACTGTGCTTTGACTTGCCTCTCTTTTGGGAACTTTTCTTGGGCTAAAATATTAATAAGTCATATAAGTAAAACTAGAAAGGTAGAAACACAAAGTATTCTTCATATAAACTTATCAATCATAGAGCCCAATTCACAGAAGACAGAACACATAAAAGCACTATGGCTGAGTGTCTGTGCATGTAAACCTGTAAAATGTTACGGGAAAAAAGTACAAAATTAAAAAATTTTCATAGCAAACTCAACAAGTCATATTGGCCTGAATCAAAATTTATGCTGTATGTAAAACTACTGAAGTGCAAAGCTATCCTTAGCATAGGCCTGATGGATCTAATGGAGCACTTTAAACCATGTATTCAATATATTATCTAGGGCTACTGTAATAGTTGAACACCCAGAAAGTAAGGAAGGTCTGTAATTCCATCTATAAGATAGAGCAAGTGCATATATCAACTGATCATTCATTTGCAACATAGCTCATGCTTGTGATCTAAAAGACTATACAGTATCTCTTTTAAAAAATGAAAATACAATCCTAATGCTGCAAGGTTGAAATTAACAAAGGTTAACTGACCACTCCACCTACTGTACCTGCATTCATGAGTGCCACAGCATCCAAATTCCTTTTTAAGGCATGAATTTGAAAGGGACCTAGTCTCATCGACAATAACTCTTCACTTAGCCAGCTTATTTCCTTGAAACAATTAAGAGCACCATACGGATGACTTGCCACAATACATAAGTTAGCATGTTCATAGAAGATGGAATCATTTGCTGGCGAGTTGACAATATAAGTTTTGAATCCTCGCCATGCTACTGAGCTAGCTATGGAACCCACAGCCCCTAGCATCAAAGACGGGGCCGTACACTAGAACCACCCGACTACCTGAATAGCTGGGTTCCCGAGCCATGGAGCTTGGATGTGGCACTGGATCATGGCTCGGGCTTTATGCATTGGCCCCTGGGATGCAAAGCATGGTGCCATACACACCTGTCCCACATGACTACATGTTAGCTGAGGACATGGGGCCAGAGAGGTGGTGTCAAAAGGAATCGTAACTTTCGACTATGGTGACCTGAACTTACTCAACCTCTTCCTCTTAGAAGTGTCAGAAACGGAGTTGGAAATCAAAGAAAAATGTGCATGTATCCTCCTTTTTCCAACTCTCACCTCGGGCTCAGGAAGCGAAGGTGTCAAGTTCAGTGACCAATAACCTCACTCCTCCGAGGGGAGAAACCACAGGAGATGCTCTAACAGGAACACAAGACTGGGGAACACTGTCCCGTGGGAGGGGTAAGCAGGGAGGCTCGTTACACAGCTACAAGGGAGCACAGGCAGCGAGCTAAAGTTATGGGTCCTGGACCCCACCCCCTTTACAGGGGGGTGATCAGGTCAGGGAGAGATCCACAGGGAACACCCAGCCCTTGGGTTGACCTATGCCCAACCTTAGGTGTTACACCTACAAGTCTCGCCGGCAGAAGTGATACAGAATTAACCTAAAAGTCCTTTGACTTGGGCGGAACCACTGCAGACAGCTCTGACATCACCAAGGGAGACACTGATATGAAGAATCCAGGGAAAGAGGTGGGCTAAAAGCTACCTGATCCCAAATAAGTCATAAAGGGCCTACCTGAAAGACCTATGGAGGCCCAAGCATTCCTTAGCTCAAACTTGTCATCAGGAGTACGGACAAACGAAGAGCTTCCAACCTCTGATGGGCGAACACTAGGGGAGTCATACGCACACCAACAGAACCTGAAATGCCTGCCAACAAGGATCCAATGGCTTTTTGCTTCTGACGCATACTTCTTGGGGACCAAGCTAGGGGCATAAGTTCAGGAACAGCGGTAGCAAATGCCATCAATGAGCATAAGTCAAAAATAATGTGATTAGCTAATTTCACTTGGTCCCCACAATTATTCCCGGATTAAAGGGGGTGAAGGATTATCCACTGCCAACCTGTTGATGGTGTACCTGATATTCCATTAATAAAAAATTACTTTCATCATCATGTTCTTGTGGTAATTATAATTACTGTCTCACATAATCACACAATCACTATTTAAGAGAAGATTAATACAGCATCAAACATAAACTCCATCATATCTTAAGATAATTTTCCTTTCATGTAATGATTTTTCTACTTTTCATAACATTTCCTCATCCCTTTCGGCATAGAACTTAAACAGTTGTCTTTCTATTTCCTTAGTTAATACGTAGTAGTTCCGACACCAAACTCTTCAAGTCAAACCCTTCAGGCTTAAAAATTTTTTACTTTTTCTGTTTTAAATTATCCTAAATGCTCCCTTTTTCTTTTTCTTATTAGCTATAAGCATATCTCCAAGCTTTATTGAAATTTTGAATATATTTTTGAACCACCCAGCACACACAAAGGCCACAACCGAAATAAACATGGAGCAAAAGGGTTACTATGGCAACTGCTAACAGCAAAATGATACCATGTAGTCAAAGGGAAAGTAATATGAGGAATTGGTGTACAGTACTTGGTGTAACCTTCCCAGCACTAGAATTTACTGTTCAGATTTTAAAATTTTGAATAAAGTATTTTCAACCTGTGTTTCTTTTTAGCAGAAAAAGAGGGTGATATATTTTAAATTGGAACTGAAAAATAATAAATAAAAAATTATATTACAATCTGCTGTGTAGCATAGTTAATGAGAAATTCAAAAGTGTCAACTGTTGCCAGACACACGACAGAATGAGGAGGGGTAGTTTATCCAAAACTACGACTTACAGGTGGACTTAAGAGAACTGTGACATATTACCCCTTTATTTCTTTTGCCTTAGGGCTTCAACTGTAATTAGGGGCTTCATATAATTGATGGATTTGCTATGAATATATTTCAATATCATAGAATAGCTGTCTATATGAAATCTAAAATAATAAACATTGTCAAATTTTATGAATATTGTATCAATTTTTACCAAATGCATAATTTCAGTGTTATGCAAGTTTCAAGATTCAAATAATTTTTACCTAATGAAATGACAGATTTCCTCAGAGAACTTCACCATAGGTGACAGGAGATGGCACACCTCAACTATTTACCAAGTTAAAATTCCCTCTAATCTCAAGCAAGTAATAAAGTTCATAAATATTTTACCATCAATAAAATAAAGGATTCAAACATAATTGAAACTATTAGAAATAGGTTTTACTGTAATTTAAATTTAAAGTAACGGTCAACTTCATAATTACCTTTGGCTTTGGCTTTGGCTTTGGCTTTGACTTTGACTTTGCTGTAACTTTTGCTTTCTTAGGTGGTGATGAATCTACTTCCATTGACTCAATCTCGGAATCCTTACTGATTGAATCTTGGGATTCAGTTTTAATTGAAGACTTTAATGATTCTGTGGCAACTGGTGATGTAGTATCAGTCTCAGATTTGATAGGCGACTCTGTGTCCGGCGATTCCGTCTTCACAGGAGATGATTTTGAGGAATCGGGAGTTTGTGATTGTTTAGGAGTGGGGCCTTTGTTAAAGAATGCTGATATTCCCCCACTTTTCTTGTTACCAGGAGTGGGACGTTTGCTTGGGGCTGTCTGAAATTCACAAGGTAATAGTAAAATTAGTCATTCTATTTTACTTAGTATCTTATACCAATCTTTCTACAAGAGCTTAAAAATTTTGATAAAATACCAGTACAGTACATAATTTTTTTTCCATACATACATATACCAAAGGCACTTCCCCCAATTTTGGGGGGTAGCCGACATCAACAAGAAACAAAACAAAAAAGGGGACCTCTACTCTCTACGTTCCTCCAGCCTAACCAGGGACTCAGCCGAGTTCAGCTGGTACTGCTAGGGTGCCACAGCCCAACCTCCCACATTTCCACCACAGATGAAGCTTCATACTGCTGAGTCCCCTACTGCTGCTACCTCCGCGGTCATCTAAGGCACCGGAGGAAGCAGCAGGCCCTACCGGAACTGCGTCACAATCGCTCGCCATTCATTCCTATTTCTAGCACGCTCTCTTGCCTCTCTCACATCTATCCTCATATCACCCAGAGCTTTCTTCACACCATCCATCCACCCAAACCTTGGCCTTCCTCTTGTACTTCTCCCATCAACTCTTGCATTCATCACCTTCTTTAGCAGACAGCCATTTTCCATTCTCTCAACATGGCCAAACCACCTCAACACATTCATATCCACTCTAGCCGCTAACTCATTTCTTACACCCGTTCTCACCCTCACCACTTCCTTCCTAACCCTATCAACTCGAGATACACCAGCCATACTCCTCAGCCATAAAATAATCAAATATAAATTCTTATTTGAGGCATAAACCTTACCAGATAATTGTATACCTAACAGTGATAGCTCAAGCAAGTAAATCTTCAGCACATAGATAGTTTTTAAGTATCCTCATCTTTGTTTCACATAGATCACAAGTAAAATGAAGGGGATGGTTGGGTTATTAAATTTAAACCAGAGACCAGGCACTTGGACCAGATTAAAACAATAACCAGTCAAAAACTGCATTCACACAATATGACATCCTAATCACATAGGTAAAAAGCTTAATAATGATTATAAAATTTATTACCGTATTTTCATACATACCTAAGGGTAGTTACCAGGCTAATATCTATTAAGTATGAGGTTCTTGACCTATAAATAAAATCAAAACTACTCACTCTGAAGACCATATAGCACAGCATTACTAGCTAGATGACTGGGTTCATAAGACCTACCCAAGTCATTATCAAAGTGCTTTTAAAGACCTGTAACTCAGCTCCAATAATCACAGTAGGTGGGGAGGAAAAGGGACTTGAGTGACTTGCAAAAGTCAATATTTTTTTTACTTCAACAAAGCGTATCTCTGAGTTACAAGGCTGACAACCACAGTCTTTAAGCGGTGGGAAAGTGATAATAATAAACATTAGCTTATCTTTTCTAATTCTAATAATCATTCCACATTTATATTTACCATTAGATAAATATAAGAAAGTAGACCTTGCATTTTCATGGTCAAACATTAAGATCTAAAAAATAACCTCACAGATTATTTTGCTATCAATGTAATGCAAGGTAATTTAAAGCTCCATACCTAACAACACCTAGAGCTTCAAAGCAACCTGAGAGTAGTACTGTATAGTCCAAATACCTATTTCAAACATGGGTTCAAAGTATTTGTTTTGGGTATCTCTATTCTATCAATTACCGACAAAACAACAAACTTCACCTTGCCCCTTCATCAGTGAGAAGCTTCTTCATTCTGTTTAACAAAATTCTTAGAGGGGAATCGTACTCCCAACGGTTAAAATTCCTCAGGTTACCTAATTATATCGTTCTTCTCTTAGGTCTGACACAAATCCCACAGGGTGCTCTGCAGTAACCAAACTGTACTTATGTCTGCTGGCCGATCCGGAATAGAAGGGTCGATTATTTTTTGCGATTGCCTCTGAAGGTCTTGCACTTTCACTCCGGGAGTACCTATGGACTACCGAGTCCTGAATTGCCTGCTAGTAGCTGGTCATGCCCTTCTGTGATAATCTCAAGAACTCTCATTCAAGGACGGTTTCGAAGGGTTAGTGTCTAGCAGTGAAAGATCTCTATTATTCCTCCATATTTTCTTTGCATACACAGGCTGCCTGAAGGAGAAGAATGCGGTGAAGTCCCTGTCCTATGAGGATAGCTCTCCTTAAGAATGATTCGTTCTCTAACAGTGTCTCTCTCCCTGTGAATTGCTTATAGAAAATCCTCTTCAGAGTACTTTGCAGGGGAATATTCCTAGAAGGTTTTTCATTAACTGAAGCCTGGCTTGACCACTGTTGTGTTGGAGAGATGTTTCCAATTGGAGCAGTCGTCCTATGAGGGAAGCATGTTCGTTCAAAATGTTTCTCTATATCTGTCCTAAGGTGAGCTCTTGAAAGAGTGAATGGCATTCTTGTTAAGGACAGTTCTCCCTAAAGGGAGGACGAGCTTGTATGCTACGGTACCTGAAGAAGTTATGTTATTTAAAATGCAAGTGCATGTATATAAAGTTCTCTGGGAGCAAAGAGTGCATGCGATATGTAGCGTGAGCATTGCTAGGAGAGCGTAAAGTATGAGGTGATCGTCCTGGAGCATGTACTACGGTAGAAGCTGGAATTGGGTAAAGTTCTCTAATTGGGAAATGTGAGAGCATATGATATATGCAAATGTTAAAACTGGGAGCAAACCTGTGTGCGCGTAACCTGGTCTGTCCAAGCAGATCATATACACATAGGTGAGCACTCTTAGTGACAAGCTCGCAAATCAAAAGGAGAACGCGCAAGCATGCGACTGGATGATCTTGTGCCCCCAAAACAGAATGCGCTTCAAAAAGGATTTTCTCTTGATTTGAGGAGGGTAGATGACGGGAAGACTTTACCAAAGACAGCTTGTAGATCGCTACAAGAGCGCAACTGTGTCAATATATCAAGTCTTAACAGGAATATCTTTCCGTTCCAAATAATGCCAGTTTAAAGTTTGCGCTCGTGGCACTAATCATAACTGGAGCGAAAAGAAAAGCAAGCGTGTGCTATCGCTAACTCATGGTTTGCCGATTAAGTGCTAAAGGTCGATCTCAAAATTCCTGACGAGTTGGTCACTAGCAGTGTGATCTGACAAAATAGGCTTGTTGGGATGACCAAGAGGAAAAGAGATATCTGCTCCTCTAGGGAGAGCAGATTCTGTTAACTCACTCTGGGCTTGCACAAGGGTTAGATTATTGTTGTCTCCCTTCTCTGCGTTCCCACCGGAAGAGGGTGACAAAGAAGTATCCGAAGCCTGAGTTCCAAGAAAATAAAGAGAACCAGCAAGTTTTTATGCCTTTGCGATAAAACTCAAAGGGGAAGAATCTCATTTGGTTTTCTTTTACCTCTTCTTGCTAAACTCTTACCACTGGGAGGCCGACCACTACCTATACTCCTGACAAGGGAAACACGGTGCAGGATATAAAGAATGGGGATCCACATTTAGCTTGTTCATAACTACTGCAATGTGATCTGGGAATTCCGGAGCAAGACTAATGGTTTCTCCATGAACAGGCACACACAAGTGTTCTGCTAAGATAAAGAAGAAAATAAAAAGCAATTAATAAGCCAAGTTTGTTGACTGAGAGTATGTCTGTACTACTTGGTGGCTGAAAGCAAATTGGCTTCTCAGAAAGTTGGCAGGGAGCTGGGCTTCCCTTGTTACCTGCCAATAATTCATAACACCTCGTTATTAATCTTAACAGCCGAGTTTCCAGCTTCACTAAAATCTTACTCATATTAACCCTTTTACCCCCAAAGGACGTACTGGTACGTTTCACAAAACTTATCCCTTTACCCCCATGGACGTACAGGTACGTCCTAACAAAAAAATGCTATAAAAATTTTTAATTTTTTTTCATTTTTTTGAGAAAATTCAGGCATTTTCCAAGAGAATGAGACCAACCTGACCTCTCTATGACAAAAATTAAGGCTGTTAGAGCAATTTGAAAAAAAAATATACTGCAAAATGTGCTGGGAAAAAAATGATATTTTAATTAAAAAATAAATTTTTGAATATACTTACCCGGTGAATATATAATAGCTGCTACTCAGCGGCTCGACAGAAAACACACTCAAAAAACTCGCGAGCGATCGCTATGAAGGTTGCGGGTGTGCCCACCAGCGCCAACTATCGGCCAGATACCACTCTTGCATGTAAACAAACCCTTCAATTCTTCTCGTCCCGCTGCGTCTCTATTGGGGAGGAAGGGAGGGCCTTTAATTTATATATTCACCGGGTAAGTATATTCAAAAATTTATTTTATAATTAAAATATCATTTTTAGATATTTAACTTAGCCGGTGAATATATAATAGCTGATTCACACCCAAGGCGGTGGGTAGAGACCAGAGTTAATTAAGTTTACAGCGTATAAGCTAAGAGTTTTTGACAGTTATCAATATAACAAAACCAAAATATATAAGTACCTGGTAAGGAAGTTGACTTAGACGATTACTCTGCCTTGTAAGTCTGTCTTCCTCACGAAGCCCAGCGATCCTCTTAGGATGCTGAAAGACTCCCTGGAGCTGAAGTATAAAGGGTTGCAACCCATACTAACAGGACCTCATCAAACCCCTAATCTGGGCGCTCTCAAGAAATGACTTTGACCACCCGCCAAATCAACCAGGATGCGAAAGGCTTCTTAGCCTTCCGTACAACCCATAAAACAATATTAAAAACATTTCAAGAGACAGATTAAAAAGGATATTGGAATTAGGGAAGTGTAGTGGTAGAACCCTCACCCACTACTGCACTCGCTGCTACGAATGGACCCAGTGTGTAGCAGTCCTCGTAGAGAGTCTGGACATCTTTCAAGTAAAATGACGAGAACACTGACTTGCTTCTCCAAAAAGTCGTGTCCATGATACTTTGCAGAGATCTATTTTGCTTGAAGGCCACGGAGGTTGCTATAGCTCTAATTTCGTGCGTCTTAACCTTAAGCAAAGATCGGTCTTCCTCACTCAAGTGGGAATGGGCTTCTCGTATTAAAAATCTGATAAAATATGACAAAGCATTCTTTGACATAGGTAAGGATGGTTTCTTAACCGAACACCATAACGCTTCAGATTTACCTCGTAATGGCTTAGTACGAGCTAAATAGAACTTAAGAGCTCTAACGGGACATAACACTCTCTCCAGTTCGTTGCCTACGATCTCTGATAAGCAAGGAATATCAAAAGATTTAGGCCAAGGACGAGAAGGCAGTTCATTCTTGGCCAGGAAACCAAGTTGAAGAGAACAAGTGGCTTTTTCTGTAGAAAAGCCGATGTTCTTACTGAAGGCATGAAGTTCACTGACTATTTTAGCCGAGGCCAAGCACACCAGGAAAAGTGTCTTAAGAGTGAGATCCTTCAGGGAGGCTGAATGTAATGGCTCAAACCTGTCTGACATGAGGAACCTTAGGACCACGTCTAAGTTCCATCCAGGAGTAGCCAAACGACGTTCCTTAGAGGTTTCAAAAGACTTAAGGAGATCTTGTAGATCTTTATCGTTGGAAAGATCTAAGCCTCTATGCCGGAAGACCGAAGCCAACATGCTCCTGTAGCCCTTGATCGTGGAAGCTGAAAGGGAGCGAACTTTTCTCAGGTGTAAGAGAAAATCAGCGATTTGGGCTACAGAGGTACTGGACGAGGATACAGATACTGATTTGCACCAGTTTCGGAAGACTTCCCACTTCGATTGGTATACTCTAATGGTAGAAGCTCTCCTCACTCTTGCAATCGCACTGGCTGCCTCCTTCGAAAAGCCTCTAGCTCTAGAGAGTCTTTCGATAGTCTGAAGGCAGTCAGACGAAGAGCGGGGAGGCTTTGGTGTACATTTTTTTACGTGGGGCTGACGTAACAGGTCTACTCTTAGAGGAAGACTTCTTGGAAAGTCTACCAGCCATCGAAGTACCTCGGTAAACCATTCTCTCGCGGGCCAGAGGGGAGCAACTAACGTCAACCTTGTCCCTTCGTGAGAGGCGAACTTCTGCGGTACCTTGTTGACAATCTTGAATGGTGGGAATGCATATAGGTCTAGATGAGACCAATCTAGAAGAAATGCGTCTATATGTATTGCTGCTGGGTCTGGGACTGGAGAGCAATAGATTGGAAGTCTCTTGGTCATCGAGGTTGCAAAGAGGTCTCTGGTGGGTTGACCCCAAGTCGCCCAAAGACTCTTGCACACGTCCTTGTGGAGGGTCCATTCCGTAGGAATTACCTGACCCCTCCGACTGAGGCAATCTGCTAAGACGTTCAAGTCGCCCTGGATAACCTCGTTAACAGGGAGATGCCTCGATCTCTTGACCAAATGAGCAGGTCCCTTGCGATCTCGTACAGCGTCAGGGAGTGGGTGCCTCCTTGCTTGGAAATGTATGCCAAGGCTGTGGTATTGTCCGAGTTGATCTCCACCACCTTGTTTCGAAGGAGACTCTCGAAGTTCATCAAGGCCAGGTGGACTGCCAAAAGCTCCTTGCCGTTGATGTGCATGCTCCTCTGACTTGAGGTCCACAGACCTGAGCATTCCCGACCGTCCAGGGTCGCACCCCAACCCAAATCCGACGCGTCCGAGAATAGTACGTGGTTTGGTTTCTGAACTGCTAGGGGAAGTCCCTCTCTTAGACTGATATTGTCGTTCCACCAATTCAGGCATGCCTTTACTGTTTCGGAGATTGGGATTGAGACCGCCTCTAACGTCTTGTCCTTTTTCCAGTGAAAAGCTAGATGGAACTGGAGAGGTCGAAGGTGTAGCCTTCCTAGCGAGACAAACTGCTCCAGGGATGATAGAGTTCCTACTAGACTCATCCAATTCCTGACTGAGCAACGTTCTCTCTTCAACATCAGTCGGATTATGAGCAGGGCTTGCTCTATTCGGGGGGCAGACGGAAAAGCCCGAAAAACTGGACTGCGAATCTCCATCCCTAAATACAGTATAGTTTGGGATGGAATCAGCTGGGACTTTTCCATGTTGACCAAAAGTCCCAATTCCTTGGTCAGATCCAATGTCCAATGAAGATCCTGCAGACAGCGATGACTGGACGAGGCTCTGAGAAGCCAGTCGTCCAAGTAAAGGGAGGCTCGGATTCCCGATAAATGGAGGAATTTTGCAACATTCCTCATAAGCCTCGTAAACACGAGAGGAGCAGGACTTAGGCCAAAGCACAGGGCCCGAAACTGGTACACCACATTGTCGAAAACAAACCTCAGAAAAGGTTGGGAATCTGAGTGAATGGGGATGTGGAAGTATGCGTCTCTTAGGTCGAGAGAGACCATCCAGTCTCCCTTTCTGACCGCTGCTAAGACTGATTTCGTGGTCTCCATGGAGAACTTTGTCTTTGTAACAAAGACGTTTAGTGCACTGACGTCTAGCACCGGTCTCCAACCTCCTGTCTTCTTCGGTACTAGGAAGAGGCGGTTGTAAAACCCCGGTGATTGAAGGTCCGAGACTTTCACCACCGCTCCCTTCTCTAGCAAAAGAGACACTTATAGTTTCAGGGCTTGTCTCTTTGATTCCTCTCGGTATATGGGAGAGAGGTCGATGGGGGAAGTCGCTAGAGGAGGTTTGTGTACAAATGGAATTTTGTACCCCTCTCTGAGCAACCTCACAGATTGTTGGTCTGCGCCCCTCTTCTCCCAGGCTTGCCAGAAGTTCTTGAGTCTGGCACCAACTGCTGTCTGAGGCTGCGGGCAGTCAAACTCTGCCACGTGAGGACTTGGCTCCTCTCTTCTTTCCTCTCTTTCCCTCGGCACGAGTACTTCCCCTGCTGGGAGCTCTGCCACGAAAGGGCGGAATAAACCTGGACGCCGGAGTGTCTATCCTTGGTCTTGCAGAAAAGGATGTCGAAGGAGTCCCTTTGCGAGCAGAGGACGCAACCAAGTCATGGGTGTCCTTCTGCACGAGTGACAAAGCTATGTCCTTAACCAAATGTTCAGGGAATAAAAACTTCGATAAGGGAGCAAAGAGTAGTTCAGATCTTTGACAGGGAGTAACTCCAGCCGACAGAAAAGAGCAAAGGGACTCTCGCTTCTTAAGGACTCCTGAAGTAAAAGAGGAGGAGAGCTCATTGGAACCATCGCGGATGGCTTTATCCATGCAGGACATAATAAGTACGGAGACATCTCTATCAGCCGATGAGATTTTCCTACTTAAGGCTCCCAAACACCAGTCAAGGAAGTTGAAAACTTCAAAGGCTCTATAAATGCCTTTCAGCAGATGGTCAAGGTCCGAGGAGGACCAACTAATCTTCGAGCGTCTCATGGCTAGGCGGCGGGGAGAGTCTACAAGGCTTGAGAAGTCGCCCTGGGCAGAGGCAGGGACTCCCAAGCCGAGAACTTCTCCCGTGGCATACCAGACGCTCGATCTAGACGAGAGTTTAGATGGAGGGAAGGCAAAGGCCGTCTTCCCCAAACTCCTCTTGGTTTCCAACCAATCGCCTAAAAGCCGTAAAGCTCTCTTGGATGAGCGAGAGAGCACAAGTTTTGTAAAGGCTGGTATGTCAGCAGGTACGCCTAGAACAAACTCAGACGGCGGCGAACGAGGAGCAACAGAGACGAAGTGATCGGGAAACAACTCCTTGAAAATTAACATGACTTTCTTAAAGTCCATTGATGGAGGAACTGTTCTGGGTTCATCTACATCTGAAGGATGATCCTCAGGCTGAGGGTCAGCAACGTCCTCATCTGAAGGTTCCTCATCTGACAACTGCTGAGAAACAAGCAAAGGGGTTGGCAATGCTTGACATGCAGCGTCCACCCGCACTGGTGCATTAGTAGCGGGCCAGGACGCAACGTCATGTAACTGTTTGACAGTCTGTGAACTGTCAACAACAACAGGTGTGTGAGGACGCACAGCGTCCACTCGAGACTGCTTTGACCGCCTAGTTTGAGCAGTCAAAACAACTCTAGACTGCGGTGGTTGACGCTCAGCGTCAAAACAAGTCAACTCCGATGGTTGGCGAACGTCCTGAACGTCAACAGGAGCATCAGCAAGTGGCCTAACGTCCAAATGCGGCTGAAAATCCACACGAGACCGCATCGAGTGAGGTTCTAAATAACTTGACTGTCGTGACTTGGCTACGCCAACGTCAACAGGACACACAAAGGTACGTTTGGGTGGCTGAAGGCCAGGATCTCGATGAGATAAACGGCTAGGCTCAACGGAAACCTTATCGGCTGAATAGTCTTCCATAAGGGAGGCAAGCTTAGACTGCATGTCCTGCAGTATAACCCATTTAGGGTCCACGGGAATGGGTGCGGTAACCGACGGGGTTAACGTCTGAGACGGCACAACCTTGCCTTGCTTAGGCGGCGAGCAGTCATCCGATGACTGCAACGGGTCAGAACTGTCCCAATGACTACATCCAGGACGCTGGACCTGTCCTGAAGGGACCGACTTCCGCTTAAGAGGCCTAGAAACCTTGCTCCACGGTTTCTTGCGCGAAAAGCCTTCGGAAGACGAGGAGAAAATGGGCTCTCTCGTCTTATGGTAGGGGCGATCTTGGTGAGATACGCCTGATACCATAGAGGGAACGTCTGTTCGCTGATCAATGCCTCTCGAACCCATAAGTCGTACGACATTACTTCTCCCCTGGGCTTGGGAGCTTGCAAGAGGTCTCGGACTAGGTGAACGACAGGCACGAACAGACGAACCCTCGGTCGCAACACTGTTCACAACACTTTGCGCACTAATCACTTTCCCACTATTTTCCGCTGTGGCACTCTGACACTTAAGCTCCTTCACGTCAGCCATGAGTTGATTACGATCAGTTGCTAACGCTTCAACTCTTTCCCCCAAGGCATGAATAGCACGTAACATGTCTTGCATAGATGGTTCCTGAGTGCTAGAAGGGGGGTTAGGAACAACCACTACAGGGGAAGGATTAGGTTCAGGGGCATGTGGAGAGGAAAAATCTACAGACCTAGATGAACTCCTCCTTACCCTATCTCTCTCTAGCCTACGTGCATACTTATCGTATTCGAGCCAATCGAATTCCGAAAGGCCCACGCATTCCTCACACCGATCTCCCAATTGACAGGTTTTACCCCGACAATTGGAACACACAGTATGTGGGTCGAGAGATGCCTTTGGAAGACGCCTATTACAGTCCCTAGCATTACACTTACGAAATCTAGGCACTTGTGAAGGGTCAGCCATTTTGAATTAGTCAAAGAAAGTCCAAAAAAGAAAAAACAATCCAAGTCATCAACAATTAATCTGATTCAATAAAGAGTTCAAGAGTTTATGTTGAGGAAAAACACCTGCACTGCGAAAGCTCAAACCAAAATGAAGTACTTCACCAAATATGTTGAGAAAACTCCAGGTTCTACAGCGAGTATTGATACGTCTTGTCGTCAAGGTCGACAGAGAAGAATTGAAGGGTTTGTTTACATGCAAGAGTGGTATCTGGCCGATAGTTGGCGCTGGTGGGCACACCCGCAACCTTCATAGCGATCGCTCGCGAGTTTTTTGAGTGTGTTTTCTGTCGAGCCGCTGAGTAGCAGCTATTATATATTCACCGGCTAAGTTAAATATTTAAAAATAACACCTTGGGGGTTAAGGGTTGGAAATTTCCAAATAGCCTGGGGGTAAAAGGGTTAAAGGACAAGGGCCTGTATCTATAATGGAATAAATATATTTTTAAAGCAAAAGATTAGTTCATAAAAAGCTGTTCACCATAAAAAATCATACAAAGGAATTCCAATCACACTAATTTTTTCTAGATCAAGAAAGAAAATTCATCTGCATTTGCCAAGCACCCACTAATGCATCACTCTAGAAAAGGGCACTAACAAATTAAACTCATCTACTAAACTAAACAAAATGCACTGAAGATGAAAATTTGTAACATTAAAAAAAAATTAAGCTAAAATACAGTCGACCACTGACCTTAACTTCCTTCTTTTCATCCTTTGTTTCTGATTTAACGTTCTGACGGGCAAACATAGATGCAATTTGGTTGTTTGCCTTTTTGGATGTTTTTGTTGCTTTGACCTCTGTCTTGATCTCATCCTTACGTACTTTCTCCTCAGTTTTATTTTTTTTCTGAAAATATTCAACAGTGACCATTATATCATGTTTTTATATATACAAAATAAATATTTCCAATGGTGGAAAATTAAATTACAAAGTTTCTTTGATATATTAGTATTAACAAGGGTGATGATAAAGGGATGATATAAAGGTATGATAAAATTAATCAAAATAAATTAAAGGATATGAAAATTACAGTATCCTTATGTATAAAATATCTGATTATGGTTTAAAACTAGTAAGATGACACCTAAATGGACACTGGGTACCTGGTACAATACAATTTGAGATGGGAAGATAAACCTTGGAGAATGAATTTGGGCAACACCAATAATTTTTTTCTTTCATTTTTTTTTTTTTCTTACTAACAACCTTATATGCATTTAAATATGGTTTCAACTTAATTTTCACCTGAAAATATACAAGGAAACCAGCAACCTTTTAAACTATAATTACATGCTAAAAACATAACATAACCACTAAATTCTTGATAAACACTGTTTGATCATATCAATCATGATAGCTGTAGTGTCAATTCACTTTTGACACATTGATAAGAACACACAAAATGACCGTGATGCTTTATTAAGAGAGAGGGAATCAGTCTTCAAGATATTCAAGAAATTTCTAAGCAGGTGTAGGTTACAATGTTTGAATCTTATTTACATGACATTTTCAAACTTAATTTTGGTTATTACTAGAATCTATTTTGTATGTTAAACTGTAAATCTTATTTTTACATTTGTGAATTCAATTTTAATTTTACCTGCATCAATACTCGATCTAAAATATTTTATATATAAAAAAATAAGAAAATGTGTATCCGTATTTCTAATTACTATTTTCTCAATAAACACCGTCACATTTTCATACCCAGATTTGTTTTTTAGGAATTTCAAATGCAGCTTCTAAATGAACTACTAATACTCTTCTCATTAAAGCATACCAACTAGGCGGAAATACAACACGGCTTTCTACCATGTTATTCTGCTCATATTTATCAATAGGTTGCTTCCTCTAAAAAACCCTGACTCGAGCCAAGGTCATTCTCTGAATGTCAGTTTTGAACAAAAAGTATTTATATTTGCTATTCATTTTAAACGTATCTAGGGTTACACAAGGAAATCTACACCTTTAACATACATACATATACCAAGGCAGTTCCCCCAATTTTGGGGAGTAGCCGACATCAACAAAGAAACAAAAACAAAAAGGGGACCTCTACTCTCTACATTCCTCCCAGTCTAACAAGGGACTCAACCGAGTTCAGCTGGTACTGCTAGGGTGTCATAGCCCACCCTCCCACATTATCCACCACAGATGAAGCTTCATAATGCTGAATCCCCTACTGCTGCTAAACCTTTGAAGCCCTTACAAATAAACTTAAAAAGGTCAAATGCCACAAATTCCCACATCCCATTCCTAACATTAAAAAATGCCAGCAGACCTAAAAAAACTTACTTCTGGTGCAGCTGATTCTTCAGGATCACGATATGCATTTTGCTGCTGGAGTTTGGCTAGATCAGCTGAAGATCGTACCTTTGCACTTGAACACTCAATACCACCGTAACTGTTGAGAGATGAAGGCAATTATCTGAATGTTTTAAAGCAGGAATGTAAGAATATTAAACTTTTTACAACTAACAAGCAGTATCCCATGGTAATACCAAGATATTGTAACTAATAATATATGGAACTCTTCTTTTAACCTTTTTACCCCCAAAGGACGTACTGGTACGTTTCACAAAACCCATCCCTTTACCCCCATGGACGTACCGCTACGTCCTTGCAAAAAAATGCTATAAAAATTTTTTTTTTCATATTTTTGATAATTTTTTGAGAAAATTCAGGCATTTTCCAAGAGAATGAGACCAACCTGACCTCTCTATGACAAAAATTAAGGCTGTTAGAGCAATTAAAATAAATATACTGCAAAATGTGCTGGGAATAAAAAAAAAAAAAAAACCCTGGGGGTTAAGGGTTAGAAATTTCCAAAGAGCCTGGGGGCAAAAGGGTTAAAAATATAAGCAATCTTCTATTAATAATTAATTCCAGTGTTGCCTTATTTCCAAAGATAACAAATACCCAAACACAAAAATTGTACTGTTGAAGATTAAGAGGGCACTACTGCACTTCCCAGTCTTTTGCATGAGGTTTTACTCTCTTCTTTCTCCGTTTTTAATGCAACTTGAATCACCATTGTAACTTCTCAGAAATATTACTCTGAAGTTTTGCACTATTTCATCATAATTTTTGTTTTTATTTCATTTTTTTTATTTGTTACACGTTAATTATGTACTTTTTCTCTTGTAAGTGTATATACTGTACTGTAGTTATTGGAAAATAGAATTCATCATGTTTCACTTAGAGGTTACTAATATTGTAGTGTCAATTTCCATTCACTTTTTTTTTTTTTCCTACTTTGTAATGCTTTAATGTAGTAATATAGATATAGGCTACATATAAGGTTAGTTTGAACGGTGGGAGTCAACCTGCTGAAAACAGCGAACACTTACAAATGTTACCTTAGCTAATTAAGCTGTACTGTAATGGTAGTACTGTATTGTATGTATAAAGTATTCCAGTAATATACACTACAGTATCAGTAAGTGTTATATTAGACAGGAAAAATGTTATTTTCATTAGTAAAATAAATTTTTGAATATACTTACCCGGTGATCATATAGCTGTCAGCTCTGCTGCCCGACAGAAAAACCAAAGGACAAAATACGCCAGCGATCGCTATACAGGTGGGGGTGTACATCAACAGCGCCATCTGTCGAGCAGGTACTCAAGTACTCCATGTCAACACAGAACCAATTTTCTCCTCTGCCCACTGGGTCTCTATTGGGGAGGAAGGCAGGGTCCTTTAATTTATGATCACCGGGTAAGTATATTCAAAAATTTATTTTACTAATGAAAATAACATTTTTCAATATTAAACTTAGCCGGTGATCATATAGCTGATTCACACCCAGGGGGGTGGGTAGAGACCAGCATTATGTGTTACATTAAGAGCTAAGTATTTTGTATTTCATTTTAGCAGTTATTCAAAATAACAAACATAAAATCAATAAGTACCTGGTAAGGAAGTCGACTTGAACAATTACTCTGCCTTTTTAAGTACGTCTTCCTTACTGAGCCTCGCGATCCTCATATGATGCTGAGCGACTCCTAGGAGCTGAAGTATGAAGGGTTGCAACCCATACTAAAGGACCTCATCAAAACCTCTAATCTAGGCGCTTCTCAAGAAATGACTTTGACCACCCGCCAAATCAAGTAGGATGCGAAAGGCTTCTTAGCCTTCCGGACAACCCAAAAACAATAATAAAACATTTCAAGAGAAAGATTAAAAAGGTTATGGAATTAGGGAATTGTAGTGGTTGAGCCCTCACCCACTACTGCACTCGTTGCTACGAATGGTCCCAGAGTGTAGCAGTTCTCGTAAAGAGACTGGACATTCTTAAGATAAAAAGACGCGAACACTGATTTGCTTTTCCAATAGGTTGCGTCTATTATACTTTGCAGAGATCTATTTTGTTTAAAGGCCACGGAAGTTGCGACAGCTCTAACTTCGTGTGTCCTTACCTTCAGCAAAGCTTGGTCTTCCTCATTCAGATGGGAATGAGCTTCTCGTAATAACAGTCTGATAAAATTGGATAAAGCATTCTTTGACATAGGCAAAGATGGATTCTTAACTGAACACCATAAAGCTTCAGACGGGCCTCGTAAAGATTTTTAAAATAGAACTCAAGAGCTCTTACAGGACATACGACTCTTTCTAGTTCATTTCCAACCATGCGATAAGTTTGGAATATCGAACGATATTGGTCAAGGCCGAGAAGGCAGCTCGTGTTTGGCTAGAAAACCAAGTTGTAGAACATGTAGCCGTTTCGGATGAGAATCCGATGTTCTTGCTGAAGGCATGAATCTCACTGACTCTTTTAGCTGTGGCTAAGCATATCAGGAAAAGAGTCTTTAAGGTGAGATCTTTCAGGGAGGCTGATTGTTGCGGTTCGAACCTGTCTGACATAAGGAATCTTAGTACCACGTCTAAATTCCAACCAGGTGTAACCAAACGACGCTCCTTCGTGGTCTCAAAAGACTTAAGGAGGTCCTGTAGATCTTTATTGTTGGAAAGATCTAAGCCTCTGTGACGGAAGACTGATGCCAACATGCTTCTGTAACCCTTGATAGTGGGAGCTGAAAGAGATCGTTCTTTCCTCAGATATAAGAGAAAGTCAGCTATTTGAGTTACAGAGGTACTGGTCGAGGATACGGATACTGACTTGCACCAGTTTCGGAAGATTTACCACTTCGATTGGTAGACTCTAAGGGTGGATGTTCTCCTTGCTCTAGCAATCGCTCTGGCTGCCTCCTTCGAAAAGTCTCTAGCTCTCGAGAGTCTTTCGATAGTCTGAAGGCAGTCAGACGAAGAGCGTGGAGGCCTTGGTGTACCTTCTTTACACGTGGCTGACGTAGAAGGTCCACCCTTAGGGGAAGAGTTCTGGGAACGTCTACTAGCCATCGAAGTACCTCGGTGAGCCATTCTCTCGCGGGCCAGAGGGAAGCAACTAACGTCAACCTTGTCCCTTCGTGAGAGGCGAACTTCTGCAGTACCTTGTTGACAATCTTGGACGGAGGGAATGCATATAGATCTAGATGTGACCAATCTAGTAGAAAGGCATCTATATGAACTGCTGCTGGGTCCGGGATTGGTGAGCAAAATATTGGGAGCCTCTTGGTCATCGAGGTTGCGAAGAGATCTATGGTTGGCTGGCCCCAGGTGGCCCAAAGTCTCTTGCATACATCCTTGTGGAGGGTCCATTCTGTTGGAATTATTTGTCCCTTCCGACTGAGACAATCTGCCATGACATTCAAGTTGCCTTGGATGAACCTCGTTACTATTGAAATGTCTAGACCTTTTGACCAGGTGAGGAGGTCCCTTGCGATCTCGTACAATGTCAGAGAGTAGGTCCCTCCTTGCTTGGAGATGTACGCCAAAGCCGTGGTGTTGTCCGAGTTCACCTCCACCACTTTGCCTTGAAGGAGAGACCTGAAGCTTTTCCAGGTCAGACGTACTGCCAGTAGCTCCTTGCAGTTGAAATGCATTGTCCTATGACTCGAGTTCCATAATCCCGAGCATTCCCTACCGTCTAATGTCGCACCCCAGCCTACGTCCGATGCGTCCGAGAAGAGAACGTGGTTGGTAGTCTGAACAGTCAGGGGAAGACCCTCTCTAAGGTTAATATATTCCTTTCACCAAGTCAGACAAGACTTTAACTTTCCGGAAACCGGGATCGAGACCGCTTCTAGCGTCTTGTCCTTTTTCCAGTGAAAAGCTAGATGGTATAGAAGAGGACGGAGGTGTAGTCTTCCTAGTGACACAAATTGATCCACGGATGACAGTGTCCCTACCAGACTCATCCACAGCCTGACTGGGCAGCGTTCCTTCTTCAGCATCTTCTGGATGGATAGCAGGGCTGGGGGCTGATCGTCTTGTTCAGCAACGTCCTCATCAGAGGGTTCCTCATCCGAAACTGATGAGGAAACGGCAACGGAGTGGGCAACGTCTGACTCGCTGAATCCGGTCGCACTGGTGGATGCGTGACGGAGCCGGACGCAATATCATGGCACTGCTGCACAGTCTGTGAACTGTCAACAACCATGGGTGCGCGAGGAAGTACAGCGTCAACCCGAAACTGTCTAGACTGCTGGGTTGTGCAGTCAACACCCTACCGGGTTGCTGAGGTTGACGCACTGCGTCACAACAAGTCACCTCTGCTGGTTGTTGAACGTCTTCCTAGTGACACACTGAACGTCAACAACCACCTCCGAGCGTCGCTTAACGTCAACGTGCGACTGGCAACCCACACTGGGTCGCATCGGTGGAGGAACCACCTCAACTGGCAGACGCGAGTAGGATACCTCAGCGCAACAGGGCGCACAACCAACCGGTTGGAAGGTTGTTGGCCAGAAGGTTCTTCTCCGCATTTAAGTCCTCTATCAAGGACACAAGCTTGGACTGCATGTCTTGCAGCAAAGCCCATTAAGGGTCTACGGGAGCAGGTGTGGCAACAGACGGGGTTAGCGACTGAGGCGGAACCATTTACCATCCCTGGAAGCCTTGTTATGTGTGACATAATAGTACAGCAAAACTTCAAAGGCTCGACAAAAGTTGAGAAGTTGACCTGTAAACAACTTGGAGCGTCTCCTGGCTAGGCGCCAGGGCGAGTCTACCAGAATTGAGAAGTCTATTTGGGCAGAGGCATGAACTTCCAAGCCGAGAACTTCTCTCGTGTCCTATCAGACTCTCGCTCTATAAGCCAGTTTAAAAGAAGGGAAATCAAAGGCTGTATCCCTAAAACTCCTCCTGGTGCAAAAACCAGTCGCCTAGCCAACGTAACGCTCTCTAGGAGAGCGAGAGAGCACTAGCTTAACAACAACGGCTTCGAAGTAGCTAGGCCTAGTGTAAGTTCTGACGTTTAGGCGAACGAGGAGCAGCAGTTACAAGATCCGGACGAAGATCCTTAAAAAATCATCATGATTTAATTAAAGTCCATAGGAGGATAAGCAGCTTAAGGCTCCTCTCCAAATGACAGAGTCCTCAAAGGAATATCAGTAGGAGGGAGAACAGCACTTTCTCATCTACAGGAACCTTGTCCGATAAAAGCTAGGTTATCTCAGTGAGTCTCTCACTGGTGCATTAGTAGCAGACCAGAAGGCAACGTCATGTAACTGCTTGACAGTCTGTGAACTGTCAACAACTGAACTGTCAACCACAACAGGTGCGTGAGGACATACAGCACTGGTGCATTAGTAGCAGACCAGAAGGCAACGTCATGTAACTGCTTGATAGACTGTGAACTGTCAACAACTGAACTGTCAACCACAACAGGAGCGTGAGGACATACAGTGTTCACTCGAGACTGCTTTGACTGTCTATACTGAGCAGTCAAAACAACTCTAGAACGCGGAGGTTGACGCACCGCGTCAAAACACGGCAACTTAACTCCACCCTCCTGTTGTTGTGGTAGCACACGAACGTCAACGGAGGGTTCCGTGCGTCGGTAAACGTCAACATGCGTCTGGCAGGGTCGACTGCGCATGGGTGGTGGAGCTCTCACAGCTGGAGTGTGGGAGCAGGCAGCCTCAGCGTCTGCAGGGCGCACAACCGTGGTTGGTTGTAGGCTAACGGGTGCAGCGTCAACCTTCTCCGCACGATACTCCTGCATAAAAGATGCTAACTGTGTCTGCATAGACTGTAGCAAAGACCACTTAGGGTCTACAGTAGCAGGTGCGGCAACAGACGGTGTTACTGCCTGTTGCGGTACCGCTTTGCCTCTCTTAGGAGGTGAGCAGTCGTCGGAAGACTGCAGCGAGTCCGAACTGACCCAGTGGCTACAACTGGGCCGTTGGACTTGCGCGGAAGGGACCGACTTGCGCTTAATAAGCTGCGAGACCTTGGTACATGGTTTCTTACGAGAAACCTCTTCCGCAGACGAGAAGTAAATGGGCTCTCTCGTCTGTGTGGGTGGGGCGATCTTGGGTAGATACGCCCGAAACCACGGAGGGAAACGTCTGTTCGTTGATCAAGGCCTGACGAACCCATAAGTCGTTCGACATTACTTCTCCCCTGGGCTTGGGAGCTTGCAAGAGGTCCCGGACTAGGTGAACGACAGGCACGAACAGACGAACCCTCGGACGCAACACTGTAACACTTTGCGCATATCACTTTATCACTTCGATTTTCTGTTTTGCACTTATTTCACTGAAATCGAAACTTTTACTGATTTGTACCTGAAACACGCAATTCTACCCTTCATTAAAAGGTAGTAATTGCGAAAACAGTCGTATAATGCACCTCATTAATACTAGCAAAAACAGAAAACATATAAAGATAAAGACTTCAGTGGCTGGGAAAGAGACTAAACACTAGTTCAATTAAACTACGTTTACAATCTCTCACCGCACATAGCCTG
Source organism: Palaemon carinicauda (assembly GCF_036898095.1). Classification (NCBI taxonomy): domain Eukaryota; kingdom Metazoa; phylum Arthropoda; class Malacostraca; order Decapoda; family Palaemonidae; genus Palaemon; species Palaemon carinicauda. Next base: position 93,597,795 of record NC_090747.1, on the reverse strand, counting down.
GGGACAAGAATAAAACCCTAGAAACGTTTTACCTTCTTCCCCGTACAGCGACTAGGGAGGAGAGAAACACGAGAACAACGTTACCCGCTTGAACGGAACGTTTTTTCTCCTCTCTCTCCCTCCGTCTCTATCTCTCTCTCTCTTTCTCTCTTGATTTCGCACCTGAGAGAAGAGCCCAATTATATATCGTCAAAAAAACATGTTATTTGGCTAAAGGAAAAAACTGAAAGGTTTTCCAAATAAAAAGGTCCTTTAATTTAGAATTTAAACCATTTAAGTTAAGAAAGAATGAACGAAACGTCAGAATCGATTTACTCTTACTGCAAAGTGAAACCGTGATACACTCTCTCTCTATCGTAACGATAGAGCGCATGTTGAACGTCCTGAACGTCAACAACTGCGTAGTCTAAAAAAAAAATCTAAACGTTAGTTCATCTTTGAAAACAGTACGAAGACTATCAAAGAAATTCTTTCATAAAACATTAAATTTAAAAAGTTTTAAATTCTTTAAAGGCTAAATACGATATAACGGGCTCAACGTTGATTAACTTCGGTTCCAAGATAGGACCGCCTACTATCAGGAAAGGTCGCATATAAACAAAACATAAAAATTTATTTTTATATGTTTATAATAAATGGAAAGTTAATCGAAGAGGCCTAATAAAGGCGGAGAGATATAAAATATATAGATCTATAACGTGTTAAGCAAAATTACTAAAAACCTAAACACACTTCCGTCTAAGGGAAGGGTCGGCCATTTAAAAGTGAAAGAGAGTCCATACTCTCTTTGTCACCATAATTAAATCTATCCAAAACGAGTTCAAGATTTTGAGATGAAGATAAAACCCCTGCATAGCGAAAGCTCAAAACTAGAATAGTGTACTTCACCAAATAGTTGTGATAACAAATCCAGTTAGTAACAGCGTATTTAGTAGGTCTTGCCAGTGGCACGACAGAGAGAAAATTGGTTCTGTGTTGACATGGAGTACTTGAGTACCTGCTCGACAGATGGCGCTGTTGATGTACACCCCCACCTGTATAGCGATCGCTGGCGTATTTTGTCCTTAGGTTTTTCTGTCGGGCAGCAGAGCTGACAGCTATATGATCACCGGCTAAGTTTAATATTGAAAAACAGTGTTTTGCTGTTACTGTACATTATGTATAAGTGCAGTTATGATTCGTGTTATGTGTACCGTAGACTTACTGTGTATGTAGTACAGGAGTGTACATGTACTGTACACTTATTGAAATGAGTTAATTCATTAACACACTACTTTATACTGTGATAGAAACAAAGTAAAAACAATATTAGGCAGTACAGTGGGCTACTTAGTGTGTTAGTTGACTGCATATAGCCAGTGGGGAGCGAGTTGTAAGGTTAGGCAGCCATTTCTAGTCCACTGCAGGACAAAAGTGTGTGTGAGTGAAAATAAGAAACAAACCCAAGGAAAATTGGAATAAATACAAGGAAATGGAATTGACTGTACTGTATTCACTTACTTTTCATTTATAAAGTATTTTCATTCTAAATACTTGTTTAGTTTTCTGTTTGCAATTTGAAGATGATTCAAGAATGAGTATTAAAGCTAACATATAAAACTTTTAATTTATTTACATAGTTTGAGGCATAAGTACAGTATAGATAACTAAATTAACTAATTTGTTGATTCCAAGTCCTTTTCGCAAGAGAAGTTCCAAATTCCTTCTCCTAAGAGAAGTGGTGAAACTTCTTTAACCCTTTTACCCCCCGGCTCTTTGGAAATTTCCAACCCTTAACCCCCAAGGGGTTATTTTTTTCCCAGCACATTTTGCAGTATATTTTTTTCAAATTGCTCTAACAGCCTATTTTTTGTCATAGAGAGGTCAGGTTGGTCTCATTCTCTTGGAAAATGCCTGAATTTTTAAAAAAAATTATCAAAAATATGAAAAAAAAAAAAATTTATAGCATTTTTTTGCAAGGACGTACCGGTATGTCCATGGGGGTAAAGGGATGGGTTTTGTGAAACGTACCAGTACGTCCTTTGGGGGTAAAAAGGTTAATACAAAGCTACCCAACTTATCCAAAAAGGGTACATGCAATGAATAGCTAACTGGAAAGACCGGTTCCAAAGAAAGATCTACAGCTGTGGGAACATATGCAAATTTCTCTGCAGAGTGAACGAGCACAGTCTGATCCAATAAAGCAGAAATAAACTCATATATGTATAAAGTATCTTGTGCCTCAAAAACTCAAGTTCAGGCAATAAATGAGATCATGATATTTAAGCTGTTGACAGTGACAGTAAAGTATTAGACAAAAATTCTAATACAAAAAATACATACGATCTCTCGAGGCTACAACTAATATATCTATGAGAATCAAAGTTGATATATGTTGCAAAAGGGCGTCGTTTACACTACAGGTTTATTTACCAGCGTCCCCTACCAGCAGGAACACAGGGTTTTACATGTTTTATACCAAAGTATTTTTCTATATTTTACTCAGGGCCTTTCATTAAAGAATGAGCAACACATGAACTTCAAAAAATTTCATTGAAATAATAAAACTTTGGATTTATGTTGAGATTTCCTAAATAGACCTCTAAATCAAATTTAATTATGTGCCACTATAACAAAAATAACTCAAGTATAAACTAACCTGTTCATAGATGTGAGATTTTTCTTAACTTCATCAATGTTAGATGTATACAAAATATTTAAATCCTTGAGCTTAGATTTTGAAACACTGTAAATATGGACAGAAATTACATTCTTCATGGTACTCTTAACAGCATCCAATTTTTCTTCACGAACCAGCATCACCTGAAAAAGCAATCAAATATCTTTATAGATGGCAAATACACTATCATCATTTTCTAGATATAAGCATTCATAAAGAACAAGTTAAAACGGCCGTGGCTTGATTAAAAAAAAGCTTTCAATGGATAAAAGGAATTCCATAAAATATGTTGTGGAAGGGAGATTATAAAAAAGTAGACAATTCCAAAGACATTTTCCTAAAAGAAGAAACTAATTATCAAGACACTTCAGAACAAGAACAATAGCCTTTTACAGTTACAATTGGAGGCTCTCAAAGATAAGCATTACTATTCACAAAACATTTTTACAGTTAAGTTAACTTATGATCTCCAGCAATTTACTGAGTAACCCGATAGAAAATCACCATGATTTGAATGGTGATAATCTAAAACGTAAGCAGAGCTCTTTATAAAAGCAATACTGCAAGTGTCTTGTTGAAAAAAGAGCAAACCCAAAATTTCCACAATTTTCTCTAAAAGGATGAAATTCTATGATGTTGATTTTAACATGAGAAAAACAATCTAACTATGGTAGTACAAAATATCTCAATTGTGAGACATTAATACTAAGATCACGCGCTAAAAATATGTTCTGAATTGTTTCAGTATTAAGTTAGTTTTCAAGTAGCAACAGATATTTGTTACAAAGTATAAAATACCTGATTAGATATCTGTATCATGCACAAACCAGATTGAGTTATACCTCATTAACTCAATGGCACTAGCCCCTGAACTGTAATGCGGAAGGCTGTAAACAATTCTCACTGATTAAATGTGCTGCTCAAAGTTTACCAGCTTATTACCATTCAAGAACTGGTTATACAGATGTATGTAAGATGTGGTGTGATATTTCCTACCTTCTGAATGTCTGGCTGTTTATCCTTTCCTGCTACAACACCTGATACCACATACGTAACGCAGAGGTCATCACCTTTATCTTCATTGCGGTGTTTTGTAACATAGTGATACAGCATTCTGAAAAGGCAAATCAGGACATAGTTCAAAATATACATGCACCATAACAATTCATGGTCATTTTGTAATCCATCCATCCATATACCAAAGGCACTTCCCCCAATTTTGGGGGGTAGCCGACATCAACAAAGAAACAAAACAAAAACAAAAAAGGGGACCTCTACTCTCTACGTTCCTCCAGCCTAACCAGGGACTCAGCCGAGTTCAGCTGGTACTGCTAGGGCGCCACAGCCCAACCTCCCACATTTTCCACCACAGATGAAGCTTCATACTGCTGAATCCCCTACTGCTGCTACCTCCGCGGTCATCTAAGGCACCGGAGGAAGCAGCAGGGCCTACCGGAACTGCGTCACAATCGCTCGCCATTCATTCCTATTTCTAGCACGCTCTCTTGCCTCATTTTGTAATACTGTACATATAAAATTCATACTAATACAATTGTTAAAAGAAAGCTATAATATCCTATGATTCTGGTAAACTGGTGCAAAAACATTTGTATAACATCACTTAATAAAATACTTATATAGTTAAAGGGTCTGATAAAAGTACAAACGGATCAACGTTGTCTCTATATACATGTGCTACAAAATATAAAAATATTTTTAATCAACTTTTATTTTTCCATTTTTCCTTACCATACAAACCTGAGACCTTTAACAGGGGTATGACTTCAATAGAGCTGGAACATAGCTAGCTGTTGAGTGGTCGTAGCACTACCTTCACTTGACCTATGAATTCAAGACTGTTATTTGTTCTTATAGGTAACAGAAACCTTCGACATTTGATAGGAGACTCATCCCTGGGAGAGAGGGTCCTTATAACCAAAGTTTCTGGTTACTAACCTGGAAAATGCCAATGCACTTTGGTATTAAGGTGGAGCAAAAGTGAAAACTCCTGTCAGCCTAGTAACTACATGAGCATGAAGATGCAGTAAGTATTAGGCTAGGTCCTTGCCAGTAGACCAGTAAGTAGTTGTGGAAGAACCTATATCCATAAGGATAGTGTGTCTGAATGTATGGTTTTTATAAATCAGATGTATACAATTCATCGATGGTCCCCCTTGTCTGAGAGTTCAATACAGATTGTGTCTGTAATCAAAGTTACTCTGTCGTGAAGTTCTCCCATATCTAGCGTCCTATTCAGAATATGAAAAGTGACTGCTTCACCCAAAAAAGGGGAAAACAAAGAGGAGAACGGCTAGGCATTCTACCTATCCTTCTAGACTTATGTCACAACCATTATCCTAGATGAGATACTACTTGTCCTATAAGGGACCTAGGTTTGCAACACAACTTGAGTAGCTACCTCATAACTGAAAATAAGGTTATCAGAGGACTTGTGGGTAAATTGTGGGTATTGGGCAGCAAAAGCTCCACCCAGTAAAGTACTGTATACCTACTACGATCCCACTCTCAGAAGAAGGGGATCGGTGCCCTTTATCCCAATTGAAGGTACGAGTGCTCAGTTTACTAAGAGAATGGCAATGGTCACAGGCACGTGAACACCTTTACCTAGTACTAAAATGTATTCTAATGGAAGGAAGCATTCCCGGTATGTAAACTAAGATCTTACTAAGATTGTCTTCCCAAGTAGATACATTCCACATATATACCATCCCTCCTACACATACATAGGAGGAAATTGGTGAGGGGAGGTTCTTGTCGCTAATGAGTAATGTGAAGACTTTTCTTCTCATCTGGCAGATCTCTTTGGGGGGTGCTCTCATCTTCTAGTGGCAGGATAGGAGGAAGATATAGGAACAGTCAAAGCAAGAGCAATGCGTACCGATGCCTCTTCCCTGAATGCCCCGCTATTCTTCCCCAAGGAGAAAGGGGAAAGAAGATCATTCGAGAAGGGGAGGGAAAAGTGGCACCTTTCGTCCTGAACGGCAGGGAGAGAAAAGGTAGGAGTTGAGCATACACGACTCCTATTACTTGTACTTCCTGGAGTTACAGTGAAGATACCTATGAACATGAGGCAAGGGAGACGGAAGAACTTGGTATTTTACGGTAGTTGTGTAGGCTAATGAAGACTATCTTTTGGAGAAAGAACCTCAACTGCACAACCAGATGATGCATCAATAGCACCTTCCCGGGGTAAGGAAGATACTGAAGGAAAGAAGGGTGGTTCTGCTCCCTTCGGCAGTAAACAAATTCAAAGGAGGACCAACTCCTTGGTTTACATTGTCATTATAGTTATTATGCCACACATGCGAGGGATAAAAAAGCAACAGACATGCCACCCAACAGGAGCAAACCAACAGGTAACATAGAAAATCATCTCACTATTACAGTTATCAGAAAACACTGCATATCTTTGACTTTTTCCATTAATATCCCTAGAATGCACCTGTCTCTGCCAAATCATATACAGTATTCAACCTGAAAGAAAGAGCTAAAGATTAAAACAACCAGATGAGGACAAGGATTAGTGCGTCTTTACTGCTCGACAGTCAAAGCCAAAGTGTAGATTGCTCCACCTATCAGGTGGGCGGGGCCTACCGGACACCTGACAGGCAACTACGTTTACCTTGTTAAAAGTTTAACCAGCCGTTGCAGCCTTTCTGAAGTCACACTCCTATTAAAGGACAAAGGTTTGTATTCATGTAGGAACAAAATTAAGTCCTGCTGGAAAGTGAGAAAAAATCTTATAAAAAAATCACCAAATAATAAATACTGAGTAATTCAGGCTTTGACTTCATTAAACACATGATTCCTTAAGCAACCAGAATGACTAGGAGGTCATAAAACACTATCTGTATGTATCAACTTACTGCTTTGCAACATTCACATGAACCTTCAATGTCAAGCACAGCCATTTGCAAGTGATCTGAAAAAAGGAAAGCAATTTTAGATATGATAAACTTGTCAAATATATGTTAATGACCATTTTTCTTTTTTTACAAATGTTCCTTTGGCAATACTGCAGAGTACAACCTAAGGCTTGTAACAAGGCTAAATTGCTGAGGTGGCAAAATTCTATTGTTCAGGCTAAATACCTAATAAAGATTTCTCATAAAAAATAAAGGTAATTAATAAAACTGAAATGCAGGTTAAAAACCAAAATGCAACTTTCATGAATTTCATATATGGTGGAGAATTACGGGTTCTCAACAAGTGTTCATGAGGTGTCTTACTATCACTCTGAAAATAAACACCCCCCAATCTAATTTACTGTACAGTATTTTGATTTACAATATTTCAAGTTTACAAAAACAATAAAGTAGTGATATTTGTTCAGTAATGTATATAAATTAACAAACTGGCATGCAATGCTGTATAATGCATTGGGAAAATGCCAGGGTAGCCCGAGCCAAGAGAAGATGCTTCAGCTCTGATGTTATAGGAAGTGGGTAATGACTAGCATCAAAAGACATAAATTAAGAATTTTTCGTCAGGTGAGGTATCTAGGTCGTTATTACTCTCCAACTATGGGATAGGAAGTTAAAAAATAGTTTGAATGAATTAGTATAATCACTTATATGAAATAAAACCAATATCCGAGGTGTATGTACAGTAGTTGGTTAGGACAGACTTAAAACTTTCTTATTACTTGTCAAATTAAATTTCTTTATGGGGAAAATTTTGTTTATGTGAAGCTGGTTGAGAAGCAAACACAAGGCTGAGACTTAGTCTTGGGGTAAGATAAGGATACGGCAGCCTGCGCCACCCCTAGTGTGTATGTAGGTAAGGTAATGATTCCTAGATTAGATTAGGTGGGGGAACATTAGGTTACTTAATGTTACTGTGTTTCCCTTTTAAAATGTGGTTCTTCAATCACAACTTTTGGAATTATGAAACGTCTCAAATTTGAAAACTTTGGATATCCCCCCAATTACTTGCATGAGAAAAGTTCTAAATACCTATACATATACCAATAACACTTCTTATTTTCAGGGTGTATGTATGATAGCGGCCATCTGTATGTATGATGACAGCCAGCTAACAATACAGTAGTGTAAGGCAGGTCGCAGGGCAGCTTTAGTGTACCAACCCCTGCTAGGTAAGAAGGCTAGAACACAGCTTGTAGGTTAGATTGGGAGGGGGGGAAGTATAGGTTAGTTAGTGTTCATTTTCTATGCACGAAGGAGGAACTGGCCGCTGATGTACAAAGGCTCCTTATTTTCTTTGCTAGGAATATTGTGCAATAGTAAATGTCTACCCACATTTTGATTAATGACCCCATCCGTCCCAACCCACTACAAAGACTTCCTAATATTGCAATATGCTTTGGTAAAACTAGTTAGGTTAGGTTGGTGGTTGAGTTAGATATTTGTCATAGGTTTTTTTTTTTCACTACCCCACCAAAACAATAACTTACCATTGCTACCCGATCCTGGTTGCCTTTAAATGGAGTCTTGCATCTCTTAAAATTATTTCTGATTAAAATGAAGGCTGAATTTGCTGAAATTTAATCTTATGACCAAAATCCAACCATGATCTTAATTCTTAGGTATAAATTAACCAAACATATAAATAAAAACTGAATCCCAAGAAGTATCTTATTTATATTCAGCTAATTGAAAACCATTTAGCAAACTAGAAAAAAATATAGAATATAAGGCTTAGATACATCTGTTTAGGCTAAACTATAGTTCTACTATACTTACTATTCTTCCTTCGTCATTTATAAATTCGTCCAAATTATCCAAATACATTGAATCTAGCTTTGTTTCTGCACACATTTTCGAGGTATTTATGCAGTTAACCTTTTAAGAATAAGGATTAGAAAATAAAATCTACAGGAATGTTAGCTAGTTGTACACTAAAATAGAAAACTAGAACGAGAGAATTCGCGGGATTTCATAGCAAGTCGAGTACTTTTAGAAGAACCGTAAACAAACGAAAATGCAACTAACTAGAAACTTTATAAATAGAAAATTCTGCATCAAATAGAGGAATTATGATAATTAAAAAACTTTCAGACAGTTTTAATTGTTTGTTCTTGTTCAAATCTATTTCAAAATGCATGGTGGAAGTAAAACTATGACATCACGATATATGTGTAAAGAACATACGATCAGTAGAAGTAAAGCATATAGTCTTTACTAGAGTTATTTAATCAGATTCTTCTCTAAATGATATTGTTTAATTTGCACCTTCAAAAATCAAAAGGGGCTCTGGATTTCCAGCATATATGTATATATATATATATATATATATATATATATATATATATATATATATATATATATATATATATATATATATATATATATATATACATACATACATACATATATATATATATATACATACATATATATATGTATATATATGTATATATATATATATATATATATATATATATATATATATATATATATATATATATATATATATATATATATATATATGTGTGTGTGTGTGTGTGTGTGTGTGTGTGTGTATTTATCTATCTATCTATCTATCTATCTATATATATATATATATATATATATATATGTATATATATATATATATATATATATATATATATATATATATATATATATATATATATATATATATATATATATATATATATATATATACACACATATATATATATACTGTGAAGAATTTTCTTCACTCTTCTTCTTTCAATCGTATTTTTAGCTCACTTCTACTAATACTATAGCTACCCCTTAAACATTCTCTCCTACATCTAGTTTTCTTTCACGAAACATAGGGAGGACTAACCTAAACTTGTTGACAGTGGCGCATGCCATGCTCGTGACGTCACAGCGTAGATACGCACGTTAGAGGGCCTTAGTGTAACCACGGCGTATGTTTGGTTCTTTCCTTAAACTACATGGGTCGAGATTAAAATTCCTAAACTACATTTTTATATAAATTCCAATACTGCTGAATTAATGCATCTTATATTTCTCAATACCAATTAAGGTTTGTTAATTTTAAGATGTATGCCCATCGCACCAGTCCATTGCTAATTAATCATTTTAAATATTAATTTTTAGCAAGCCAGAATAGGTAGGATTATTGTATATATAACCTCCCTCAGAGCAGCAAGATTTATCTGAGTATTTAGTACAAAATCCTGCCTCCTCTGCACTCCTTTCAACAATATATTGCCCTGTCCTTAAGTCCCGATATGGCAACCCAAATGGATTACCATGCGCATCATGACCGTCACTTGTTTGGCAAGGTGAAGCCAGGTGATCTCTTCGACCGTAGTGTCGACGACATTCTACGAGGAGCTGCCCTAGCTTGCTGACCTGCCTGGTCATTGAGTCCGTGCTTCTGGCTCACCCCTCGCACCCTCTCTCCCAAAACGTGTCTCACCAACGAGTCCTGTTGCTGCCGGTCGGAGAGATTGAGAAGAGGTCCCTGGTGTACCTAGTTGCAGCCAAAGTGAGATTCTTTGGGGTGAGCCAGGCAAGAGTGCAGCGTGCCAATTAGTGCAACAACCAGGTCAACAGCTATCTCGGGCATAGGACTAAACTTCAAAGGAGTGCAGGTACTACAACAATGGCCATTTAGTTTTCCCCCATTTTTTATTAGCTTAGACTAATTTTAACTTGATAGGGTACCTGGCTAATTACACTATTCGGACTGCGTGCGGTGGGATTGTGTGTATATATATTTTTTTCGATACAATTTTTTGCCTTTTGAGACTAACATAGTCTCTGGGTCACGTGGGCCACGTGCCAGACCCTATTTTGATTGTTGCAGACCACGTGTCTAACCCATCATTTTCATTATTTGAATTGCATCTCTTTTAATTCCATTTTTGTCTTTGTTAAGATGTCCGTTTTGTTTTAATGTAAATTGTGAATAAATCAATATTAGGTTAATTAAACCTCCTTAGTATTTTTGCTCCCTCATTTATTTTAATGTGTGAAATGAATAATTGATCACGGGACAAAATACCCAATATTTGAAGAGTAAGTCTATAGGTGGTACAGCGAGGAACTTTGCATTAATATATTTGCTTCGAAGGTAAAGATCCTTATCTTTAAACTTTTAAACTACTTTACATCACTGCTCCCATTTTGGATTTTGTCTACCTTACATTAACGTAAAATAACTGTCCAGCATCTCATTGGGGTCACTGGGACGGAGCCGGAACAGAGCCTGAGAATGAGAGGACTATAGACCTGACAAAGCTAGAGTAGGCCATAAATTATTCTTAATCCTACGTGTGGAGTGCTTAGGCCTCTGGACAGTAAAATTTCCCTTTTGTATGTGAGTGATGGTTAGTGAATTGTGACAGTAAAGTATTAACCGGGTGTTTGTGCCCCGAGAGTAAGTGCTCCTATCCTCCCCTGTTGAACTTTGTGTAACTGTTATAAGGAGACTTTCCCGGACCAAGTTCCCACTCAGAACGCAACCATTAAAAAATTCTCCACACGAGTGGTCCTTCGAACCGGATCTTTTACTTTTGACTTGTGAAGCATTAACGTAATTAATCAGCTTGATTAAGCATATAGTAACTCGCTATATCACTTACCCACACGCACACAGCCAGTTTGTCGAATGTGTAATGCCCAGACTTTAATTGGGAAGAGAAATTTGTAATCATTATGATCTTTTTGTATCGACCACGTGTTTAAGGAAAGAGCTACGTAACCAGGTTAATTTGTTGCTTGAATGTTCTCTACAGAAAGACTAGAATTTGTCGTAGGAACTTCACTTTATCTCGGATCTGTTCACCCACGTGTGGCGGAATCCACTTATACCAGAAAGTTCTAAGCTACTTGAACTAAGGTTTTTTGTTGTTCAGACGCCCGTGTTTACTGCTCAGCTAGAGCGCCGGTGTACTCGTCCTGTCAACTAATTTTGCTAGCTAAGCATCTAATTTGTAACATTTTGTACCTTGGTCTACCTTCCTTTGTGTCGTTTACCTTCCCTAACCAACCTTAACTTTTCTAACTAATGTTCCCGTATACCTAGCACGTGTCCTTGTCCTACCGAGCGAATTGGCGTAACATAATTTTAAGTCTTCTTACGAGTAACGTAGAAACTTAACCCCAAGTCCGTTTCATTCCACGTGTTTGTTCCGAGATGGCGGATCTTGTTTACAGCCCAAACTAAGGGTTCGTAATTCTTTGCTACCGTAAGTAAATTACTGCGTGTAGTTAATTTAATTTCCTTTAGCGAGGAAATATTGTTTTTGTCCTTTAGCGAGGATATTTTTGTTTTACCTCCACGTAAGGGAAATTTTATATTTGTTTAGCCTCCACGAGAGTGCACTTTAAAATCTAAGTCGTTGCCTTGAGCGCCTATCTACATTTTGAATAGTTCAGTGGTCGCCTTAGTGCGCCCGTAATTGTGAAATCGTCACAACAGTGTCAGCCTCGACCTGTTATTTTAACTTTTAACTTTAATCTTTGCATTCATAAGCCATGTGCTTTCTAATATGTTTCACTTTAAAGTAACTTAATTAGTCATTATCGCCACTTGCGTAAATAGTTCATTTTAGCAAAGTCTAAAGTCACGTGACCTGGGCATCGTCTGCTTTGTTGGACCCGGTCACTTTGAATTTTAAAGTAATTTCATGATTTATATGATTTTTGTCCATTTAACCTTTTTTCTCATCATGAGTAAATTTAAATATTCAATTGCCACGCTAGTAAATGTGTAAAGTTTAATTTTTACATTCCTTTTGAAAATTCAGTTACCCTTTGTTTGCTTTTACGAATCCGTTCATCAAACGTGGTCATTCCAAGATGGCGGACTTCACTAGTAACGTAAACATCCCTCCAACGCCTAAGGCGAAAACGCTTAGCCCCGAGGAGATTAACGCTAGGCTTAAGGAACAGGAGTTGACATTCACCTTTGTGTGTGAGGACGCAGACCTAGCACTTCATGCTCTTGCTTCAGTAGATTTTCCCAACATGGGTCCTGAAGCCGTGGGTCATTTTAAAAGTGAAATTAGTAAAGTAAGAGACGAACTTAACCATTACAAGAATTTTTGGAGACGTCATTACGGCCATCCTATTGTTAAATCAAATTATCCAGTGCTTGCTGCCTGTTCAAGTAAAATTGAGATTGCTTTTAATAGCCTCATGGCTCATCCCAATTTAATAATTAAACCTAATCAGTCTTGTTCTTCAACGAGGACGACACCTTCAGTGACACGTCCCGTTGAAAATGTCATTAATGATCCCCTAGTTGATCCTTTTAATGTTATGGCAGTCAAGCCCAATGTTCATAATTTTGTATCAATTCCTCAACCTATAAAATCTTCACATTCTAGTACTATGTTGCCAACACGGCACACAATTAGTAATTTTGTGTCAATCCCACGTGCTCCGTCCTCATCTCCGAACCTTAAGCCACCAGCGTTTAATCGCCCTCAACCCCCTTTGTCTTTGCCGCCGGTGACAGTCCGTCCCGGAGGAAATACCGTTCATTGTCTTGTCATGGACCCCCCTCGTGGTAGCTCAAATACCACACAACTTAACCGTGTGCGTGATGGCCAGCAGAGGTCTGTACCGGTTGTAAATTCAATAACTAAAACCGTAGTTACCATACCATTCCATGGACCAGTGCCCACGTTGCCTGATCGTCCTATCTTTAAGCCAGTAACTTCCGCTCCTACCCGTGTTGACGCTAAAATATCCACGTCAAAATCTGAAACTCGCTCTCAGAAGGAGCTGCGTGATCGCAAGGTTAAGACCTTAGCAGTCAGAAATGAACCTTGCGCACTGACGGTGGATTTAGCGAAGGTCACACATGTAGACCTAGCACCGGAGCTTAGAGCCTGTTTACAAATAACTTTGCTTAAGGATAACGGTACATTGAACGTTATTCATTATTTTTATTCAGTCATATATGACGTCACATTAAACTTTTATGATTTTTGCCAAGTCATTCAGCAGCATTTTTTCAGCCATTCCCTTGCTTTAACTTCAAAGCGTGAATTTAATTTTTGCCTTGACAACTTGT